>NC_050523.1:25843768-25849693 GCF_002922805.2 Oryzias melastigma | reverse complement strand
TATTTTATAATATTGGTTTTAAGGTTTTCACCCAAGATGTTCGTCACCGTAAATTCACCTTCCATGACATTTTATCACAAACAGTCAGTATTGTTATTACCTGAACTACTCGTTTAGGCAAATAAAATCCCTTTGGCTCGTGATTGAATGAACTCTTTGGAGATATTGTGAAGTTAGAAATGCCTTGTTGACTTTTGCTGTGTTTCTGCTTCAGGGTTAAAAAAATGTCAGTGTTTATTTAAAAACTCCCAACGTTTCCAAGATGAAATAAACGTTTGTCTGATGTTGATCTGCCAAAGGACGTAAAAGACTGAAGGTATCCAATCCTTCTGATGAAAAACCAAACAAAGAACGGCTGCATGTTAAGGTAAACGTGTTGCCTCTGAACATCACTTTGCACCTGCCTTCAGGTTTTTGAGGAAAAAGATGCTCAGCATAAGCTTTGACTAAAAGGCTGATAAAAGACAGCAACACTTCAAAGATGGGAAAACCTGACACCACCTTGTCAGAGCTTTTTACAGCTTAACAAAGAACAGCATTGGAGGCTGTAGCTTCAAAAGCAGTGATGAGCTGTCCTGTGGAGGGAAGCACTGCATGTTAGGGTTAATCACTGTGAATCATGTGGTTTATTCACTCAAGTGGGGGGAGTTTCTGAATGTTTTAATGCCCTGGCTTAAGGATAAACACATTGAGAAAAACTCAAGAAAAGCTTCGGAATATGATTACAAATCTGTTGGATATTAACAATAACTGAAAATTACTTAATGTGATGTTGAGCAAACAGAAATATCTGCATCTCTAGATTTTTTTTAATAAGAAATTTGCAGAGACTTCAGAGATTACAACTAGAAAGAAAACCTTGTGAGAAATTTTAGTCCAGAGCTGCAAAGTATGTTTCTACTGCAGAGGTCTTCAACCTGCAGCTCCAGAGCCACATGTGTCTCTTTTATCTCTCCATGGTGGATCCAAACATAAAATAATTCATGGAGACTGCTGATCCAGACATGTCGACCACCAGAGTCAGCAGCTCCTGATAATGTCTGTCTAACAAAACTACCTAAAGAAAACAAACAAACAAATAAATAAAGCCCACAAACTAAGACTATCAAGATCCAACCCCAAACTAAAATAACAAAACCAGCAGAGTAAGACTGCTGAGGACAAAGAGGGGAAAAGAACAAAAAATAAAATAAAAATAAAGTAAAATAGCAATTCTTTAAAGTAAGGATTAGTTAACATTTATTTAATTTAGATCAGTTAAATGTATAAATTGATGTCTGAGGTTCACATAGATGATAAACTATGTAGGTTTTTACATCCTGTTGACCTGAAGACGTCTTGTTTGATCAACTCTACCTCCAGGATGAACAGATTTATATGCAAAGAAAAACTTTGGTAAAAGTTTGATCTTTTATGAGTTAAAAGCACATATTATCTTATGTTGCACAGCAATGGTTACTAGCTACATTGAGATGATCCTGTTTGACACAGAGCATCTTTTATTTTGAAAATAAGTAAAAACAATAAATAAAAAATAAAAAACACATTTTGAGAGATGCTCGTTTTTTATATTTTTGCTTTTATTCATGCCAAAAATAGACATAAATATTTTTTGTTATTTAAAAAAAATAAGGTCATGAATGCAATCCATATTTCTTAAAGACTAAAGTAAGACTATGCGGCTCCTTCTAGGTTTAGATCAGTAGAAAAGGAGCCCAAATGCTCTTTTACTGATGAAAGTTGCAGACCTCTGATCTAGTGTTTTACTTGATTGGTTTTGCTGTGTGCAATGTTGTTTAGTCCTTCGAGGTTGTTGAGTTTACTGTTTTAACTTAAATATTAAGCATTTGTACAAAACGATATGGTTATGTTTGGGATTTTGGATTGAAGAAGTAGCATGATGCAGATCCCCTACTTACCAGATGATGAATGTATGGATGGATGGATGGATGGGAGGATAGATGGATGGATGGATGGGAGGATGGGAGGATGGATGGATGGATGGATGGGTCCGGCTGCTTGTGGTCTTCAGTGATGAGAGCATCTAAGATCATTGAAAGTTGATGTCATCTTTCTTTTCCTCTCTCTAACTCTTATTATCTTCTCTCTTTCTACAGCTTCCAACACCGCCTCGTCTTCCTCTTCATATTCATCAAATCTTGGTTTTGTAGACTTCACCTTCACCCGGGAGCCTCAGGACACAGTCACGGTGCGGGGGGGTGTGCTGCAGCTCGACTGTCAGGCTCAAGCGGATTCAGTCACAAGGCGTCCCAGCATCACATGGCGTAAAGATGGAGTGTTGCTCAGTACAGTGGTTGATGAACGGCGACAACAGCTCAGCAACGGGACTCTAATAGTGCGAAACGTGGTGCATTCACGGCACCACCGGCCGGATGAGGGAGAATACCAATGCCTTGCCACACTGGATGGTCTGGGGAGTATAGTGAGCCGAACTGCAAAAGTCACTGTGGCAGGTAAGAAACTTTGTTAAATTATGTTTAAAAACAACGTGAGCAAAAAATCATTTGTCAGTCATCAATTCATCAATTTCTCCCACTTATGAGATGAGAGAAGTCGGTAAATATTGACCATAATTTAACCATAAGAGATAAAAAAGATAAAAAAGCAGGAACTCACATTGTAGGACTTTGGAAGACATTTCAAACTGTTCAGGCTCCCTCTGGGTAGACCAAGATTTATGTCTCGATGAAGCTAATTTCATCTTCTAATAACCACACACATGACAATACAGGAATGGTGTTAGTAGAGTAAAACTAAACAAAGGTAGTAGGAACTACAATAAGTTTTGTTTAGAACATTTTTCCAACCCCGGACATGTGTTGGTTATGTTAACATCTGCTAGTAAAAAATATCACAAATGGCTGTAGCCCACTTTGTAATGCCTGACATGTACTTGTTAGCACGTAAGCCATGACTCAACACCACTTTTGCTAACTGAGGTTCCTTGTATTATTTGTTGTGGTTCTTGCACAGGTGATGACGTTTATTATGTTGGGATCAGTCAACAGGTGTTGTGATGAAAAGGCACAGGGGAGTATTTTTTGGAACTACATCAGAAGCTAGCACACCTTACAAATAACTGTTGTCCATCTGCATCGGTCAAACCACAAGTGACAGAAGTTAGAACTTTTACAAGCGGCAGGGGGTCCTGGGGCGGGCCCTCTGGACCCCTTCTCTTCTGTGTGGATGGCCCTTGTTCTGTTTTTCCACATGGGGAGGCCTCAGGAGCCCTGGCTGCAGCTGCTGTTGTCTTCTATGAACTTTGTGTTTGTGTGTGTTTGGGGGGTCGCTTCCCACCACCAAGAAACTTCTGTTGCCAACTCCTCTATCCTCTAGCATGTCTTTGTCCTTCTGTGATATAACCTCTATACTGCTCCCCATGGGGACATGCCCCCATCCCATAAACATTCTCTTCTCTTTACATGTGGTTCAAAACCTTAAAAGAAATGTATAATTTAATAAAAATAAGGAATAGAAATATAATTTAGCCCCAGATACTAAATGGCTTTACCAACGAGAGCACGTTGTGTGTCCAAAGATGTCCAACACATGAGACTCCCTGCTCCTGATTGTTTGCTCAGTTGCAATGATGGGCAATTAAAGTCCTCCTATCACAATTTTTATTTCTTTAAATACACGTTCCCAGTAATGTTTTAATTATGATTATGACGTTTTTAACCAAAATCCCACAACGTAAATGTCTTAAAAAGACATTTTTTATGTTGATCTGAAACCTCTGTTTCCAAAATTTCCTCTGAGGGGGCGTGGCTTTTAGTAACTCCGCCCTGACCCCCCTTGTCTGATTATCTTAATCTTCACGTCTGCTACTTAAAAACATCCATCAATCTGGGTAATGTCCAGCAGTATGGTTCTGATCCGGATGTCAGCTGGACGAGGAAGTGAAGATCTTCATGGACAGAACTTCCTCCAAAATCCTGATTCTTTCTCCTTCCAGTTCACCAAAGACTCTTTTAGCTAATTCTCCAATGTTTATTGACTGTGATCAATACATTCAATCATTGGTTTCTCAGAGTTCTTGATAAAATAATCAAAGCTAACATCAAAATGCTCTTTCATTGATTTACAATCCTTTCCAACTGCGGTCAAATGAGCCGCCGTTCACATTTCCGTGGTCACATCAAGAAGCTCCGTGGAGTCTGGTGGAGATTTTCCAGCGTTCTCAGTCCTGCTACCGTAAGTATTGGATGAAACTCACACCAAAAATCCAGTGATGCTGATTTGACCACAGAAATGTGAACGGCGGCTCATTTGACTGCAGTCAATGTGAAGATACCATCTTCTCTTCTCCAGAACCTGAACTAGACACTAGGAACAGATGAGGGTTTAGTGCATGTGCAGCAGAGCTGTTGATGGAAAGAAGATCATTCATTCAAACAGAGTCTGTCCAAGACAGTTTGATTGATTTGAAAGGAGAAATACTCGGAAATGAAAAAACTAAATGATTTCTGATTACATTTGTTCTCTTTCAGAAGAAAAATGACAAACAGACATGTTAGAAACTCTAAAACAGGATTTTCATTGGAGGAGGACTTTAAACTAAAACAGAAAATAATTCATCGGCAAACATTTCTAAAACTACACATCAATCAAAAAAATGAATCAAAACATTCAGAAAGGAGTATGGTGGGTTTACTGACAAATCTTTAAAAAAATTCCCAGTTACAGTGGGAATGAAATCTTGTAAATATTTAAACTTTATAAAAAGGATTCTGCTGAAATTCCTTCCCTTGAGTTTACTAAGTTATATCTTCAAAAATCCCCCTAATGTAATTTAGAAAATTGAGCATGGCTTAGGATCAATATTTTTTTATGGAAAATGTTAATAAGGACAAACTCAGAGGGTTAAGTGCAGCTATCACCCACTGCTTCTTATTCAAATCAGAGTCAGCAAAAATGATCAGTGATCCAGCAGCTGACCACTGACAGCAGCAAGTTTTCACCAGTTTTGAAGACTTCTTTGTGATCTCTTGTGGATCCTGGAAACTGACATGGTCACCTTTATGATGAACTGCTTTCAGCTTGAATGAAGTGAAAACTCCCTTTGAGATTAGGAAGACAGTGATTTGTAGGAATGGTCACGGTCCAGAGTTTTCAGAGAACTGCAGGTTCTGGATTCTGGCCTGAGTGTGGCTGTCAGTGCTGTCTGACTGCTGGAGCTGGACAGCTCGTGTGATGAGGTGATCTGAAGTTCAGTTTCCCCGACTAAACATGATCCCAATTAACCCTCACAAACAAGTTCATGTTCAAGTCAAAGGTAAAAATATGAACTTCCTCTGACACACAACACCTCAGCAGACAATATGTTAATGAACAGAAGAGGCTTCAAAATACAATTAACACTGTGTCTGTTGACCAGGATTCAATTAAGATGCCAGCCTCCTGAGAGGGAGAGGGAGACTCAGAGGAGAAGAATAACTACCTGAGAACTGAAGTGAGGAGAGACATGAAGGAGACCAAAAAAATCCACACATAATTTATAAGAGAACCCTAAACTCACATCTAAATCCAACATTAAAGGCCCACTCCAATGAAAAATCTGTTTTAGATCTTTTTAATATGGGATTGTGACATGTTTCTGATAATGGAGGACACATGAAGAAAAAGTGAATTTCTGAGTATTTGTTCATTCAAATTGTGAATCAGGTCAGGAGCAGATGACAAAGATGTTGTTTGAGAAATGTTGTAGAAAATAGACTGGACAGGGCCACAAGCTCCCTGCTCCGCTCCATTCTGATCATCCACTTATAGACAAACAGATCCATGAACGTCTTTGTTTTCCTCGTCTGAGCTGGAATCTGGATCAGAACTGTACGTTTAGCTGCACTGGTGATGATAGGTTGGGGGATGTATTCTAGCAGGAGAAACTGTAAACAGAAGGATGCT
>NC_050523.1:25839262-25843588 GCF_002922805.2 Oryzias melastigma | reverse complement strand
TGCCTTGGTTTTGTTGGTTTTTGTAGCTTTGAGGATTGGCACACCTTGGTTATTGACAGATACCTCCCTGCTGTTTTCTAGCTGTCTATGGTTATCACTGCCTACTCATGGTAGCTGGCATGTCTCACATAAATGCAAAAGCCACAACACAACAACAAAAGTGGAAGCATGACGACAAAAGCCACAAGAGAGAGCCGGCCGTGATCTCGGCCGCTGCAATCACAGCCAGAGTCCCCGGTTGCAGCTACCGCAGTACTCCAGCTCCATGGCTATGATGTTCTTATCAAGACACTGATAAAAAGAATGCAATGATGGTTAGAAGAATAACAAAAAGATCCCCCCTTTGTTTTTATTTATTCCCTCTGGGGTTAAAGTTTCAAGCAGCACCGACAGCTTGAAACTGATAAAACAAACAAAAAAAATAATAAAATAAAGTCAGTTATTCATTTCCGTTGTGTTGTGGCCTTTGTTGTCTTGTTGTGGCTTTTGACACTGTTTCAGGTTTTGTCATTGTGCTTCCACTTTTGTGGTTGTGTTGTGGCTTTTACATTTATGTGAGCTGTGTCGGCCACTGTACCTTCTGCTTCTTTTGGAAAAGGTTTTACAGATTGAACAGCACTTAACTATTTTCTTTCACAGTACCCAAGTTTGGGGGGTTGGAATGATGGAAACAAACATCTGTGAGACACGGCGGTGTCTCAACTACTTTCCCCTTATGTGTTGTACAAGTCTTCACCTCGACGTGCCGCCTGTAGAAGAAATGTGCATGAACATATGCGCCCTGAGCAGTCTATGACCTGTGGGTCACCTGCGTGGCGTGCTCTTTACCAGTTTGCCTATGTTTCACCAGCAGACAACCATAACTGCCCTTACAACTAAATATGGGCTGAGACCTTACCATATTACATTTTTTACTTCTGGGTAGGGAAAAACTAAATGAATGAATGAAATGGTTTATTTTAAGCAATCAGGTCATAATACATAACACTTAATGAGTCACAAGTTGATAACTTGAAAAGGAGTGGAAGGAAGCAAACTTATATAATCCCACCCTGGCTCGACCATACCATTTTCTCTACATGAATTATCAATATCCGGTTCAGGACTTAATATTAATATATTCAGGTTTGTCATGAGCCGGAACCAGAACATGGAACTCATAAAAAATAACTAATATTTCATAAATATTTTTTTTTTAGTGTTCCAAATGTAACATATGATCATATTTGTGGATATAGTTCACTCTGAAAGGCTTAAGAAAATCCTGGTATGGCCCCTTTAAAGAAAAAACTCTATTTAAAAAGGTAAAATATTTGGTCTTCCAGATAACCTGGACAGCCACAAAGGTTCAGTGCTGTGACCTGTCTGTAAAACCATATAAGCCCAACCCAGCAAACCCTTCAGAAGAAGGCTCCAGATTTAATCCCTCTCTATTTAAACTGCTCATGAGGCTTACATTCAAAATCTCGACATCCCTGAGCCTTTCAGACAACGGCCTTAACAGTCTCCAGTCTGGACATCACCAGCTAGCTGCTGACTGTCAGCATTTGAACAAATCCCGCCTGATGTTGGTTCAGGAGTTTTGACCCGCAGGATTTAGATAACAACATCTAAGGCAAAGAAAGAGAGGAGCTGTCCACCGATCTCACCGCTGCCTTCATCTGTCTGCTGTGATGTTGTTTATCAGTCTGGAAGTCTTTCTGGGTCATTAGTCTAATCAACAGCAGATAATGGCTGCCATCACTGGGCAAATGGAGCTAGTTTTTCTTGAAAAGAGGCTAAAAGTCCTGTTTAGTCTGCAAAAGAAAACAAGTTTCACTGATGTAACCCTGAGTTTAGGCACTTTTGCTCCTTTAAACTCAGCTTTTGATTTTTATGTTCATCTTTTTTTCTGTTCATTCCAATGCATGTTTTGCTTTTTATTTTCTTTTAGACAAAAAGCAGGTGAACCATGTGTCTAATCCTATCCATCCATCCATTCTATCCATCCATAAAATGATGACATTTTAAAAGAAAAGAAAAGGTTTCAATAAAGACAGATCTTAAGATGAAAGTGAACATTATTTATCATGAGCCCAAATATTTGAACGACAGGATTGTGAAGATGATTATACTCCGATTGGGAAGTCTTGTGTCAGTTTGACTATAGGGACATGGCCTGGCTAGCCTGGAATCAGAGAGTTATCAGATGAAGATTCTCCAAAGTCTAGATGCTGATAGTGGTCATGGAACTGAACAGGTCAGATGCAGTGAAGAATGTTGCACAGGAGGGCTTTCCTAATGGCCCAGAAGATGAAGACACTGACACCGAGGACATCTAAAAGAAAGACGGTGAACATTGACTGTAAAAAACAAAAAAACAAAAACAAAGAACCAAAAGCAGAATGGCTATTGCACCACAGCAGAGAGGAAAATGATGAGGGAGGGGTTGTAATGTTTGGTAAAAGTGACAGCAGTCCACAGGGCTTATGATGGAGAAAATAACTTTATTTAGTCAAATCGTGCCAGGATTTCATTTCTAATTTGGAGACTTTTCACAAATGGGCTCTTTTTAAACTTTTATTTAAGTTTTTTTTTTTTTTTTTTTTACAGATATTTTAAAGTTATTTGATCAGGAGTGTCCAATGTTTTTTCATTGGGGCCCAAATGCAGAAACATAAACAAAGGTCCGGGCCACGCGCTACGAGTCGCATAATGACAGGTGAAAATTGTGTGTATTTCTTACTCACCTGTAACCTGAAGATCGTTGGCCTTTGTGTGAGCAGTGATGCTGTGCTTTGGACTGAAGTGTCCGGACTCAGTTTGATGGTTGAGACACAAAGGACTTAGAGATGACTGTCAGTCATTCTGGTTCTCAGTCTGTTTTTGTTCAGGTTCAATAGAGAAAACGTTTCTTCACAAACGTTTGTGGAACTGAAAAGGCTCATCACTCTTATTGCATGGCGTCTCAACAGAGGAAACTTATCCAAACTGTCGTAGAAGTCATGGAGAGAGAAGCTGATGTTGACTGCAGAGAATCATCAGTACTTTAAGAAGTTCTGACCTCAGACTCTCGCCTACTCCTTCTGCGTCCACTGTGAAGGGGCTTGAGAACAGCTGGATTTCTCTCTCAGTGACAGAAAAATCTTGGAATTGTCCCAAGAGATGCACTCACAGACAGATTTTTCAGGTTTCTGCCTATGGGCCCATGGCTGAAAGGTTAACTTTTAGAAAGGTAGACTTGATTTCAGACAGAGCAGGGAAGTTGTTGGAATGGAAAATCCTTTGTTGTTGAACTTTCTGGCTTGCTGCCGTTTGCTTGACTTTCTGTTAGTTCGTCTCTGGTGTTTGATGTTTGTAGCTCTGATGTTTGGTCTCAATAAGCTGACGGACGTTATATTCTGTCATTACAGCAACAGCTTCATACAAATCAAACAGACACACTTTTCATTGATTTATTTTAAAGAAATACTAATTTTCACATCGTATCTGAAATCTTTTGCACTTACCCGCTATTTTGTGTTTTTTCCGTTCTGCCAATTCTGGTGACTCACTTTAAAGGATTTTCTTTGTTTCATTTGTTTAGCAGTAGAGCACTACTGACTCCACCTAAAGGTGAAACTATAAATAAAAAAGAGTGGCACTCAAGCTGGCTGTGTGGGTAAAATTCGATTTAATTTTTTTGCATTTTCTGTGGGCCACTAAAACTGGGCAATGGCTGAAGTCGGCCTGCAGGCTGCTTGGACATTGTACAAAGAGATTTAAAAAGAAAAATCTAGATAACTGAACCATCTTTAACCCCAGAACACTGTTGCTATAAAAAGTTACACCATCACTTTTCAATCAATCAATCAACTTTATTTCTATAGCACTTTTCATATATAGAATAACACAAAGTGCTTTACACATAAATAAAACATCCTAAAGCAAACGGTATAATAAAAACAAATGCAAAATACAATAAAGACACATAATTCCCCACCTCACCCAGATCCACAAGTAAACCAGTTTTGATCACCTGCTTAATATGTGGAATAAAAGTTAGCTTAGAGTCAAAGGTAACGCCCAGGTTTCTGACTGTTTCTGAACAGCTTAGTGAAAGTTCTTTAAATTTGAAACACTGTTTCTCTCTCTTGGCTTCAGGACCGATAACTAAAATTTCAGTTTTTTCCTGGTTGAGCTGCAGAAAATTTTTTAGCCATCCATAATTTCACATCTAAAATACAATTAAAAAGTGCTTCTACTGGCCTTGTGTCATAAGGAGACATGGATATGTATAGCTGGGTATCATCAGCGTAGCTGTGAAAGCTGATGTTGTGCCTCCTGATGACATTCCCCAGAGGAAGC
>NC_050523.1:25829117-25838089 GCF_002922805.2 Oryzias melastigma | reverse complement strand
GGGTTAAGGAGTTTTAATATTTCTGAAAGACGTATCAAGTTGTCTCACTGAAAAGATTTGACTGTTGATCACAGATGTGGGTCACGCTGGTCAGAAAATGGGTTTCATGCCTCACAGACCTGAAGGATGAGAAATTCCCCCTGAGGGTATCAAAACAAAACAAACAACGGATGACTTTGACCAAAATGACAGAATGGGTCAGAGATTCCCAGAAGTTGGCAGCATGGGCACAAGACTGTGTGTAATGGAGTGTAAAATGAGCAACATTGATTTGACTGAATATGACTCTTTACAATTAAAGCTGAAGATCAATTGCGTGTTGTCAGTCTCTCGTCCTATTTGGCATCAGGACACTCTTGAAGGCATGCAGGCTATTAAAAGACTCTGACACTGTGTTCCTCTCCTATCTCTGCACTGCACAAATATTTTGTCGTGAGCAATCCCATCCTGTTTGAGCCAAAGAACAGGCCAAGGATATTTGGGGGCAAAATGTCTTTTAGTTACAGTCAATAATTTTTGTTTTGGTGTTTTTAAGGCCAAGCCATCATAAAAATAACATAAATCCGGTTTGCAGATTAGACCACATGACTCATTTAAATGTCTGAAATGAGTCCTATGTGTTTTGGACTCCTAGCAGTAGTGTGATTCACACAGGAACTGACAGCCAGACTTATGTAGGACAAGCAGCACATTTTCACCTCAGTGTCCTTGACAGTGTTAAACTATCATTGTTTTGGTTTGACACAAAGGTCAAAGGGCTCTACACTGACCTCACAGGACAATGTTGTAACCATTCCAGTGTGAATTAAAGCAGAATTCAGCATCATCAATCATTTACCAGCCATAAACCTGAGGTTCTCTCAGTGAGGAGAAAACTGTTTTTGAACAAAACTCTGTATAATACATAATACATAGAAAAGCTAATGATTAAATAAATACATGAGTTCAGAGTTGGTTGTAACTCCAAGCTGTACCTTCTGTGAAGAGAGCCTTGAAACAACACGTCTGAACTTGAATGTCCTGATATGATAAAAGAAGGAAATGCTTAGCTTTATCTTAGCAGTCCAGAGTCTCTGTGACTCCTAATTAAATCCAACAAGCACAGACATATCATGAATAACACTGAAAGACAAGTTCAGGGCAACAAATAGTTTGGAGTCAAACTTTAAAAGTACAGACACATGGAATGTGTTTTTTTAACCTAAAACAACTGTTGAGGTTTGTGCAGGTACCAATCAGCCATCAGTGACACTGTCTCCAGTGTCGCTCCTCAAACACCTCTGTCCTGCATGTGTTCCTTTTTTCTTTGTCTTTGGATGAGCTTTAGAAGCCTTGCTCTGCCGTTATCAGTCGCTCAGCAGCTGTCAGCTATCTATTTGGGAGTTTCTGTCATTCAGGCTCATTTAAATACCAATTTTTGTGCAAGGCAGCATCTGTATAATTGCTTAATTAAGGAGATTTATGAGGAAAGATAAATCCCATCAGCTCATTATTGGGACCATTAAAAATATATTTTGACTAACACTAAAAGGTTTAGAGTGAGAATGTGTTAGTTGCTGTTTTTCAGAGTGAGATGACAAGTTTGATCTCTGTCGTTCAATCATTCACATGATTTCCTGATTCATTGCCCCTACGCTCAATGTAGAACTTCTTTTTTTTCCGGCTGCTTCCTTTTCCCCCAATCTGGCTTTGAGATTGTTTGCTAACAACAACTGTGTTTTCTAACAGTCTTGTTAGCATCAATTACAGACAAAAAACACTGTTAGCATCAATCGTAGACAGAGCTGCTAAAAGAAAACACTGTTAGCATCAGTGGTGTGTTTGGGATTTTAGCCCTTGTGCGATTGAGTTTAACACGCCTGGTCTCGTCTGTCTTGATCCCGTTGAAAACCCCTGAATGTCCAGCTTCTTTATCAGAGTGGGCCAAAATCCCTCCTGCAGTGCAAACCTGGAGAAAAACTACAGGAAACGTTTAACCTCTGTAATAAAAAAAAAGACTACTGAACTAAATATTAACATTGGTTTTCTCAGGTGTTCAAATACTTTTTTGCAGTGTTAAAATACAAATAAATCATTTAAAAATAATAATTTTTTATGTCTCAGTGCACCAAATATGTCAAGCACCTCCATGAATTCTAAATAGGAGAACTCACAAACTCACAAGGTGTTCAAAAAATGATTTTCCTCCCTGTAGGTACAGTGACTTTAAGCCATTTTCAGAGTTTTGTGCCATTCACCAAAGACTGAAGATTATCCCTGAAGTCTTTTGACCTCTGAACCAGTAGAAAGTTCACTTCCGTTACAGGTGTATCCATGTGTGAGGGAAGTGTGATCATTTCAGAACAGACTGCCTGCTAGAGTCCAAGCTGTCTGTTCTTCTGCTGTGACTCACTTCCTGTCTGGCTCCATGTTATCCCTGTCCTATTATCTCTGTGTTATCACACCTGCTTTGTAAGCTTTAGTGCCTTCTTTATGGGTTATCTTGGTTTCATGGAAACAGTGTTCTTCTGTTTTCATATCAGTTCACTGCTTGTTTTCCTCTTTGTTGATCCATGATTCTGCAGAGTTTTAACTTTTAGAAATCAAAAAGAAGTTATATCTCACCCATCTTCCTCACCTGTGAGCTCTGCGTTACGGTGCAGAGCGGCATAAGCTCTCCGTACTGACGACTCCAGAATGTCAGGATGTGAGAAGTGTGGCTTAAAATTGCACAATTTTGTGTGGCCTGAAAATGACAAACTGAAAACCAGAGACTTAAATACACTGAGCATAATAAACACAAATCACACAGATAAACCTGGTGTGCCTGAGAGTGAAACAGCAAAGAGAACATGACCACAACCCAAACTAAAGTATTCAATCCTCACGTTAAAAAATATGATTTCAAAATGTGTTCCAGCATTTGGTAGAGAATGTTGCAGCCTGGAAATATGAAGTTAATTCATGTTAATTTAGATACTGTCTATGAGAAAAATGTATGCAATAAGGATCATTTTTTCTGTCTTAGTATTTAGAATCATTTCTTATTTTAGTTATTTACTATTTTATTTTGAAAACTCCTGCTGGACACAGCCTGATATTTCCTTTTTGATGGAGTGTGCAAATGAGCAGAAAAAGAGATGCGTTTTATGGTTTTGTATGGGATCACGTTCTCTTGCTCCGGCTGTCTCAGAGAAAGCATCAGAAGGAAAAAAAAACACTCAGTTTGGGGAAAATAAAGTTGCAAAAACGAGGACGGAGTACTGTCCATTTTTAAGGGTGCAACAAGAAGGCAGTGAAAGAGTTAAGGCTGTGGTGCAGGGTAGAGCGGTTAATCTCTTAACAGGCAATCGCAGGCTCAGTTCCTGCCTCTCCCGCCCATGTGTCAATGTTCTTGACGGGACACTGAACCCCACATTACTCCTGGTGGTTAGTTTGGCCCCAGTGTTAGAAAGTGGAGCTGTCATGAGTGTGTGTACATGAAAATTCATTACAGAGAAATTATAATGAACAACTAAAGTGAGACTGATTGAACTCTTGAAGTAAAACCTGACTCTGCAATTGAGTCAGAAAGTCAGAGTCACACACAGACACAGTTGCATGATTAAACTTTTTCTCTCCACTCACAGGTCCTCTGAGGGTGATCGTCCCCACAGAATCCGTGTCTGCTTACCTTGGCGACACGGCGCTGCTCCGCTGCGAGGTCTCCGGGGATCCACTGCCTGTCATACGTTGGCAGAAGAACCGTGAAGACCTTCCGCTGACCTTTGACCCAGACTTCCGCCTTGCAGTGTTGCCATCTGGTTCACTGCAGGTGAGCCGTGTGCAGCCGCCGGACTCCGCCACGTACCGCTGTCTAGCAGATAACCCAGGCAGCACCAGGACGGGGACAGATGCCGAGCTCCGAGTCCTCCCAGGTAATGGAACCTTTTTAATTAAAGAATGCAAAGATGTCGATTCTAGTGATGGATCAGCATAAAGGAACATGTCGGTTGGACAGCCAGTCAGCTTTCTGCCACTGACATTGTTTTTTTTTTTTTAGCTCGGATGACTCCATTTGAAATGTGTAACTTTTCCAACATGAAAGAAGTGTGAGACATTTTGATCAAACTTCTGAAGATATTCAAAGTTCAAGTTGTGTCATGGGAAATTACTTCTCTAGTTTCAGCAGCATGTCATGCTTGCAGGGTCAAGTTGATTCTAAGAGTATTTTTTCTGAACTATCATTTTTGCTCACTGTCCTCTTTATGCTTAAAGTATCATTTCAAGATAAAATTGGATGTTTGGAACATAGGGGATGATTTTAGTAATGTGCCTGTTGGCTGAGGGAGATTCTCCTGGATCTGCAGCCAGTACCCCACACACTCCTCCTCATCTACTTATTCATGTCTTCGCACCGTCCACTTAATCACTTAGATTACAGCTCAGGTTAGCTCACGCTCTCTCCACTTAAACACCACTTCCAGAAGAAATTATGAAGTGCTCCCATACTTGTTCCCAGCAGGGATTCCTTGGAGCTACAGCCTGAACTTTCAGCAGGATAATCACATGGATTTTGCATTTCAAAGTACGTGTGCAGACTCTCAGCCAGCTCCCGCCTCCACCACTGCACACCCATGTCAAATACAATGGATAGCACAAATACCTTAGTTTTGTCATGAGTAAGATCTATCTAATAATTTACATCTAAAATAAACAAATAATAATAAGAAAAAAAAACAATAAACTGAACATGTTCTAATACACTTCCTAATACAGTGGGCAAAAAAAACTGTTTGTCAGTCATCAATTCTGCAAGTTGTTCTACTTAAAAAAAAATGACAGGTCTATAATGTTCATCATAGTTAAACTTTAACTGTGAGAGACAGAATATAGAAAACAACCAGGAAATCACATACTGGTAGTAGGATTTTTTACAATTTTTTTAAAATTTGTTTATTGGTACATAAACACAAAAAGAAATACTATCCCTCACAGATCTGTTACTTCTTCTTTAAGAAGTTCTTCTATCCTCCAGATGTTTCTTGTATTAATGACAACTGTTTAAACTTGTTATTAGTACAAAAGACGTCTGTCCACACCCTTAAACATGTGGAGAGGAAACAGACTCACTCCAATTCGTGCGCAAATGAGGATTCGTGCGTACATATTCTTGATTTGTGCGTGCGTATTCTCGATCAGCCCACCGGCCGGCTCCGACCTGCTATCCCCGTGACAGAGCCCCGTGTCGGAGGTGATGTCAGGGGAGGGGCTGCAGAGAGGAGGCGATCAGATCTGTTAAATATTCTCATTTTTAAAAGGGATGAGTCTTTCAGAAATGCATATTTAGACATTTTCATATTCATTATTGGGCATATCTGTTTAAGAAAGTGGACAATGTCAAGTTTCAATGGGTAACATTCGCAATCTAAGTTTAACAGCTGATAAGAAAACACTGATGACCGAGCATTCTAGTAGTACTTAAACGCATCACTTTCAGATGAATCTGAGACGTGAAGATTCTCACCATAGATTTGTGTGTTACTGAGGTTTTGTGTGTGTAACAAGTGATTTGTGAGTAATTTTCAAAGATTTGCGTGTGTAATTAGTTTCAAGCTTTTGTAATTTTAATTTGTTCATGTGTAAATTGTATTTTTTAAATTTTGTGATTTTGTACTTATGCACATAACATATTACATGAGTTACAACTCAAGAATTATCCACGCACAAATCCAGCTGATACTTATTTCTCTCCATATAAACAGCATGTCTAAAGTTTTTCAGACAACATCCGGATGATCCAGGAGAGAATTGGGAGAATGTTATGTGGTCAGATGAGACTGAAATGGAACTCTTTAGGATAAACACCACCCACCATGTTTGGAGGTGGAAGAATGCTGAGTCGAATCCCAAGAACACCAAACCTGGTGTGAAGCACAGGGGTGGAGGCCTGGTCTTGGGGGGGGGGTGGTTCTTCAAACGGGACAGGGCGACTGACCTGTGTTACGGACAGGATGAATGGGACAGTGTATGGTGTGATTATGGGCAATGCGTCAGTGCATTGAGCCTTGACTGGAGTTTCCAGCATGACAATTAGACCCAACACATCACACAGGCAACAAATGAGTCGTTACACAAAAGTATCTTAAGGTTCTGGAGTGGTCTAGTCAGTCTTTGGACCTCGGTCACAGAGAGTTGAAGGGAGTTTGGGGTACTTGTTGCCCAGCGACAGCCACAAAACATCACAACTCTTGAGAGCTTTGATCTTCGTGGAAGAATGGACCAAAATAGCAGCTAGTGTGTGTGTGACATGCAGGAAAGTCATAGAACCTGATTTCCTGGATTCTTTTTTGACTTTCTGTCTCACAAATGAAGAGCACAGATTTGTCATCTTTTTAAGATGGAAAACTTCTGCATAGCCAAGATACTTTTTTGCTCCACTATATGTATCTATTTGACCATCAAAAGTTCAGCCTGGATTTACATAAACCTCCTAATCTGAGAATCTGATGGTGCCGTTTGTTCAGTTTCTTTGAGGTAGATGGTGAAAAAAAATGTATATATGGAATGTATATTCTGGGCTGCCATCTAATCCTATTACTGGAAGTTTTTGAGTCTAACCAAGAAAGGAGGTACACATTTTTCCCATCTTATACTGAAAACACTTAAAATAAAACATTTGTGAGATACAGACTTTGCACAAATGTTGAGACTTGCTTTAAACATGGATGTGAGTTAGAGAAGAATGAGTCAAGACAGCAATGAGAAGCTTGTTTTTAGCATCAAATGAGAACTGCTTTGACTTTTTTAAGTCATGTGTGGGATGTTTAATTTGGTTAATTCAAATATTTTAAGACTGATGATTACTTGATGACTGGTCTGTAACGTCTTGAAAAAAGATCCTGATCTTTTTCTGCATTACTTGAAATGATTAACGTTAGTTGGAAAGCAACAGCAGCAGACAGGTGCAGTAAAGTGATCTGTGAGTTCCTCAGCTAGACGAAGCTGGCAGCTTCCACTGCTTCATTATCCATTCTTTATGATGTCTACGTCATTTAAGTTTTGCTGAAGACAGAAACCAAGATCATTTAAATGTCTCTTCTCAAGTTTCTGACTGTCTGTTCATCCAAATGCCACTTTGAGCTTTTTCTCTTTCATTAGCATGAAAGGTGTAGATGTATAAATGCTTTTGCTCAATAAAGGTACTAGTTAATGACTGACTATTCTCTTCAGATGATCTTCTTTCATGACTTTATTTTTCAGTCCCTTTTTCATGTTTTTAATCTTCTTTTCTGTTTGATCAGCATGACGCTTTCATGGGTTGGATTTTTTAGATTTAATGATTCTGACCACATGAAGATTTTATCAGATAGATCCATCAGGCAGACTCAGAGGTCAGAGATTATCAGATGGTAATGTCTGATTTCCATATGTCGTCTTTTCATTTCATTGCCATCGCGGTGACCTTTAACTGCTGCTCCAGCCAAAGCTCAGTTCAGAGTGTTTTAAAACTGTTTGGATGAACCAGTCAGAAAGGAGATGTACAGCTTAGCTGAAATTCATCCAGAGGGTCGGCCATCACACACGGTGTTAGTACATTTATGCAGGTAGTAACTAGTCAAAGCCTCCCTACTGTAAGTGCAGGCAAGCCTGTGAATTTCATTAAAGCAGTTCTTCACTTCAGCCTTTGCAGGCGAGGTTTGTTTACCAGCAGCACATTTAAGGCCAGCAGATTAGTAGATGGAGTAGATGGAGCATTCTCCGGTCACTGAGTGGTGATAATGTAATAGCTAATTAGTGTAAGCTGTTGTGCTGAGAGCTATTTAAAAAATTAATTGAAAGCCTAATGTGCAATTTAGTGTTTTTTGGCTAAAAGTTTATTTCTCATTTCTCTTCTAAGTTTATTGTAAATTAATTTCAATGCATACTATGTTAACTATTACCCAGGAAAGATTGTTAATGCATAGTTTTGACAGGAATTTATAAAACAAGATGAAATAAATAAATAATGATAAATCTTTGTATTGCTGTTTTTTCTTCTAAAGTGAAAATGTTCTGGATTTATGTGGTATTTTTGTGCTCAAACAGAGCTCTTTTGTAGCATGATATTAAATTTAATGTAATACTGTTTAACTCCCCAAAGTAGAAACGCAACAATACATACAATGTGCTTTGAACAAAAAGTCATTATGGAAGCATATTGCTTTTGGCAGCACTGAGTTCATGGACCGGTTCTTATTACAGCAGAACCGATGAAATCCAAGCAAAGAAAATATTTAGTTTTGAGGGTGTGGAGGACCTCTAAATCATATTAATAAACTCACATAAGGCTGTCTTTTGTAACTCATATTCAGGGGTATTCTCGTCTTTTTAGCTTCTTTTTATCTGGCTTTGGTCCCATTATCCACAAGATCAAGACACAGATCAAACTTTAAACTAATACTAAAAAAAATCTATTATTACAGTCTATTTCTGTAATAACCTCTGGGCTATTATGAGGCATAATGGAACAAATATTTGGATGACTTCTTTGAGTTCTGCTTAGAGCACATGTGTCAAAGTCAAGGCCCGGGGGCCGGATCCGGCCCTCCAAGTAATTCTATCATTTTATTTTATTGTTATTAATGGCTCGATTTTATCTTGCACTCATTTCTAACTTGTATAATTTTGGCAACATATATTTTTATAGAGAGTAAAATATCTAAAGTTATTTAAGTTTTAAGTTGATTTATTCTGGAATAATATTCCTGACTTTTTATGTTACAAAATTACAGTTTAAAAGTTTAAAAAACTAGCATTCTAGCATTCTAGCATTCTGCTAGCTTTATGGACTATTTTGGCATTTACTAAAATTTTTTAGGCTATTTTGGAGTTTAGCTAATATTTCAACTACATGCTAGCTGTTTTAGCTAGTTTTGGAATTTTTTAATGCTTTTTACGCTGATTTGGAGTTTAGCTAAAATTTATACACTAGCTGTTTTGGGTAGTTTAGACTTTTTCCCAGTTTTTTTTTT
>NC_050523.1:25804535-25828992 GCF_002922805.2 Oryzias melastigma | reverse complement strand
TTAGCTGGCCTTCAGCTTTAGCCTTTTTCAGCTATTAACTTCAGTCTTTTCAGCTATCAATTTCAGCATCTTCAGCAGCCGAATACATCTTACAGCATTCACACTAGCATTATTGCAGGTAATGCTACATCTAGTTCATAATTATGTTAAAAAGTTACGGTTTTAAAGTTTTAAAAATCTATTTCTACAGTGTTCAATAAATGTTTATCCTGTTCGTCCCGCGACCTAAGATGTGTTTTGGATTTTGGTTCCTTGTGCGATTGAGTTTGACACCCCTGGCTTAGAGTTCTCTTTTGTACATAAAATGTTTCATACTAACACCCATAAAAACTGCATTCACTTAAAGCTTTCAAATATTTTTTCTGCAGTCTTTACATCCTACTCTCTGTGACATATGAAACCCTGAAGAGCAGTCCAACATTTGCTGCTGTTGTCATACATTTCAGAATAACTGCTTTGCTCAAGGCCGTGACACACTGCAGCTACGTACGATTTGCGCATTGTGGTCTTTAGTGGCAAGGCAAGGCAAGGCAAGTTTATTTGTATAGCACATTTCATGTACAGAGACAATTCAAAGTGCTTTACATAAAACATTAAAAGAAATCAAAAGAAATAGTAAAAATGTCATTCATCATCATTCAAATCATTAAAATAAAATTAAAAGAAAGTAAAAAGATTTTAATTTAAAACAAGCATAGATAAAAGTGCGGACGTAAACTTTTGAATACATATTAATCAAATACAACTGAGAACAGGTGAGTCTTTAACCTGGATTTAAATACACTGAGTGTTTCAGCAGATCTAAGGTTTTCTGGAAGTCTGTTCCAGATCTGTGGAGCATAGAAGCTGAATGCAGCTTCTCCATGTTTAGTTCTGACTCTAGGAACTGATAAAAGACCGGATCCTGATGACCGGAGAGTATATGCATGATAAATGTTATTCATAGGTGTTTCTTGTATTTGTCATTTCTTGATGCGCACAGATGTCTGTTAAGGGTCCTGGCCAACAGGTCTCTATATGAATTTGGTTTTGATGCTGTTAAAAATTTTTGGTTGGTTGAGAATTACACAGTTTTGCAAATATTTTACATGGTTTATATGCAGTTATTATGTAAATTTGAAGATTGCAGGATCAATTCCCGCCTTGCCCGCCCATGTGTCAAAGTGTCCTTGGAGAAGACACTGAACCCCAGATTCCCTCTGGTGGAAGGATGGCACCAGTATTTGGCAGTGGAGCCACCACCAGTGTGGGAATGGGACTGTAAAGCGCTTTGGGCCTTTGAGGAAGGTAGAAAAGCGCCATACAAGTATACGTAATCTACCATGAGATTTAGATGGTAAACCATTTAAATCTCATGATTTTTGTGAGATGCATATGCAACTTGTGGCTTTCTTCGACTGTTGCACAAATATCAACGTATGTCTAACAAACTTTTCACACGTGTACCACAGATGTAGAACTTTTATAGCCAAATACAGTGCAAAAATCACAATAGAATTATGTAATTGAGGCACAAATCACTGATGACTTGCATATAAACAGGAGTAATCATGCACGATCCGTGTATCATGTGACAGGTTTATAAATCAGCAAGGATGCTGGGTCTAGAGCTGCAGGAAATAGAATAGAATAGAAAATACTTTATTTATCCCTTTGGAAGTCCTCAGGGAAATTCCGGAAAAAAGAGGTCTAGAGGAAGACCAAAGAGGTTTATGGATGCAGGGAGAGAAGACATGAAGGTGTTAGAGGAGAGGACCCAGAGGACAAGGTTAGATGGAGGGAGAAGATTCAGTGTGGTGACTCCTAAAGAGAAAAGATGAAAGGCGAAGAAGCATTAGACTTGTGGTGTCTTCAGACTGGACACATTTGGTCTGCTTTGGTCGCCAGTCACCTAGCTTTAGTGTGGAGCTTCCGGCGCTTAAATCTACATATCAACAGCGGTTTTATAACTTTAAAAGGTCATGCTACAACAAAAAGTCTTTACTTACATGTAAATGTATACTTCTGTGCTTCAGAGTGCATCCACGTGAAGAAAAGCACTTCTCCATGGGATCTTACAAAAATATTTTTGACACAACTTCTACTACAAATGCCCCCTCAAATGGAGGAGTAGGAAGAAGGGAAGAATTAGGATTTGGTCAAAGTTTCTGTCTGAATACACACAAACAAACCCTAGTTCCGGACCAGGAACCACGCTCTGACCCATTTTTCGAGGTGGTCTTGGTTAGTTTCCAATCGGACTGAACTTCAGTTCGCTCTGAGATTCCTCAGTCTGAATACGATCCACTCCGAGACCAAAATAACTGAACAAAAACGGCCATCCTGCAAGTTATCGGCGTGCAGCATTCCTCCACTGTACTTTAGCAGTAAGTGTTGAACCTGGCTTTATACAGACACTCAAAATCGATCGCTGAAATAAACAGTATGAATAAGTGAAAATCTTGGGAAACTGCAACATCTCCATCTTTCTATTTTTGTTTTGACTCGTCCCCGTAACTGCTGGCCAATGACTGAAGATATCTTTAGTCACATGGTTTTGTTTACAAGATTTGGTCCAAAGCAGTAAAGTCTGGTTGAAGGCAGACTGAATACAGACCAAATGCAATCTTGATCCGGACCAAAGGACCTTCCCAGTCTGAACACACCCTTAGAGACAGTCAGTTGTCTTTGTTCCTCCATCTTTGTCTTTTAGTCATTTTTGAAGTACAGAATAACAAAGTGCAGGATCCATAGCGGTGTTGTCTTCTTTTCCTGCACTGCCATGTGCTTTTAGTTTCAGTCTCCTCATTGTGATGCAAACAGCATTCGAGTCCCATCGGATTTGCTGACAGTTTTTTTCCCCCCACCAACGTGTCTGTGAAAATATTAAAGGACTCATGCAGTTTCTCTGTGATTATCTCTGTGATCCCTCTTCACTCACCTCTTTGACCAAGCAAAGATAAAAAAATAGTAATAATAAAATGGAGGGTGGAGGGTTTTCCAGCTCTGACTTCCTTTGTTTCTGTGTTCAGCTCTCAGTCTTGCTAGGACACCTCTTTCCTGAAATCTCCTTCGATATTTACCACTGTTTTAAAGGATTTCTATTATATTGTTTGTTTCTTTTCACTGTATATGTACTTTTATGCACATGTTTTGTGTTTTCTGAGTACCAAAACCATGGTAGACCATAGATCATATTAGGGTTAAAGTATTGTTTTTATAGAAAGAGTTCAGTCAGTTGTTTTTTATAGTAGAGGACTGTGCCACATTAACAACAGCAGAGAGATCAATGTGCATAAACATGTTTTTTTTTTAATAAAATCTAATCAACTTTCATTATAAATGCTGTGAATGTTTCTTTTCTCTTTGAAGCATCAGTCTTCATATCAAAAATCCTCGTTGCTTTTACGTGAATCATTTTCCTGGAGACCTTTCCGACTTTGCTCAAATCCATGTTCAAACCAGTTCTTCTAATTCATCGCTCATTTTCTTTGCACCTCCTTCACACAATCGTTTGCTTGCTGCCACTTTTTCTGCAGCCGTCTTCTCAATATCCCTCGTCTGCTTTCTCCATTCTCGGATATGTTTCGGATCGACCCGAAATGTGGTGCAGATTCCTCACCAGAATGTTCTTTGGCGTATGCCACCGCACAGATTTAAAAGCTAAATCGACTGAGCATTTCTTGGCTATCGTACACTGGCTCACAACACAAACACCACAGACAGCCGTGTCTGCACAATCTGCTCTGTTTGCTGAAGGTTGGATGTGATTGTGTTATTCCTACAGGACATTGTCTTAATGCTCCATGAGGTCTATTTTGCCCAGGGCAGGCCTGAGGGCCGTTAGTTCCTGCAGGTGTGCATTTGGGTGTGTTTATGTGTAAGTTGTGAAGAGATATTCTGTGTCAGTGAAGATCACCTAAGGCCTTACCTTTTCTGGAATGATGCCCATTAGAAACAGGGAGTCTTACAGCATTAAAGGCTAACAGTTACTTTTAAAGTGAAGCGTGTAACAGTCTTGAATTTTGGATTTGAACCACCAACCACAAAGAGGATGCTGTCAGATTAAAGTGGCCACTTTTTTTCTGTTTTGCAGGTCAAGTATGAAGAGTTGTTGGATATTTAGGTTGATTAAAAATGTTGTTTTTATGAAATATAAAGTTAGGGATACTATGAAAAACTCAGTGGATGTTTTATAGTGTTTGTTTTACTTCATTGATTTTCTAAATAGGAAGACGATTGTATTAGGGTGATAGCCACGCCTCAATACTACCTCTGCCATGGTGCAGAAGTAGAGTGGTTGACTATAGTTTTAAGATTGCAGGTTTGGTTCCTGTCTTCCATGTGTTGAAGTGACTTCAGACAAGACACTGAACCCCACAGTCACCAGTATTTGGCAGCAGAGTGTGAATGTGTTCATGAATGAATCCGACTGTGACTGGGGCCAAAACCAAAAAATTCTATAAAAAAAAAAAAAAAAAAAAAAACATTTCCACGTGACATCAATTTCACATCTTAAGTGCCCACGTGAGGTCCACACAAAATACAAAAAACAGTCAAAATGTCACATGACAGCACTAATGGAGCTAGCACGATTTTGGAAGTTCAATGTTTAAAACATTCTTAGTGCTGTGATTTGATTCATTTTTTTATATCATCAATTAATCATGACTTGTCATTAATCAAATGCATTTATTTTTCATCCAACCATTAATTCCTGCAAATAACCTTTTGGTATATTTTTATCTCAATTTATGATATTGTGACACAGTAAAAAATATACATATATATATAAAAAAATTAAAAGGCTGCTTTATGAAGTTTTTCTTATTATAACAAACTTTTAACCTTTTACTTTTACACCACAAAGGGGTATTATTATAAGTCCAGTGTGCTCATTCAACACATCACAAAACAATAGGAATTTTTCCTAGCAATCCAAAAAATATTTACCACAAACTGCATATGATACATATGTTAAAATACCTTATTCTACTGTCCGATGCAATCAAATGAATTATTTAAAGTAATGTGATCATTTTCCCCCCCAAAAAATTCTTTACAACTCGCATGCGTCTCACCCACTACATCCATAGTACCATTCTGTATTGTTTAATTGTTTGCTTGCAGCGTAGAGAAAAATGTGCATAAACATTTTCACTGGATGGGCTCACCCAGCGGTCTGCCATTCTTGAGCACAACCTGCAGGTTTACCAGACTTTCCCCTGCAGACACTGTGTATCCACCCTACAAGGGCAGTTGTATTAAGGCTGTTACTGACTGAGCATCTTGGCCTTTGGTAATGGTTGGCTGCCAAATCCACGTGGCTTTAGTACTCTTAAAGAATGGATTGACTTACAAATAATCACTTCTGGGATTTGTAAACGAATACTTTTGTTCCAATTTCAATTTCAGCTTACAATTTCTTGGTGCATCTTTGGAAACAGAAATTTAATAGAAGCATCTTGAGTTGTCAGAGTTTTTGTGACGAACCGGAGGAGTCACATGACTGAAAATCATGTGACTAAGATCAAGACTATAAGATCAATGCAGAGGGCCGACTAAGGAGGTTTTGGATGTCTATAAACACAGTCGATGAGAAAGAGGCAGAAAGCAGTTGGTGACAATTCAAGAAGGATGATGTCAAATAAATTGTAGAAGCTGTAAATAACCACACCTGAGCCGAAGCGCCTGTCGACCGTTGAGAAAAATATGCATCTAGTGCGAACTGGAGGTGAAGCAGATTCCGCGTGGACTCCGCTACGCGACGCTTCCTCGTGCGGTGTGAACCTGGGGTAAAGGTGCTTATCCGATGGGTCCTGGTCTGTGGTCGGTGCTAACTTGTCTTGCTCAACACTTTGCTTTCTTTTCTACCAGTTTACCAACATTAAAGTTTTGTGCCAACAAAATGTTTTAAACAGGAAGGTCTTTCTTTGTTTTATTGTTGCATCATTCAACAGTTGCACACGATGGCTCTACCTCTCTGTGAATACTCTGAACTCAGGCTGGTATTTGAGGTCAACATCACAACTGCTTAACAGCAGGTCTGCTGTGTCCTGGTGTGACTATGGGACTGCATAATATATTTCAACACAACCCAGCACACATTCATTAACATACTCCACTGCACACCACTCAGACACGGCATGCATGACCATCCCACACACAAACCTGCCGTTCTTTTTCTGTCCTAGAGCTTCAAAATCAGTGGTCTGGTCCTCTTTAACCGGATTTGAATTTAAGACTAAATATTTGATTAGAAAACCTTGAGAAGATTTGCATTTAGTCTGTCATATCTGGGGAGAAACAATAAATAACATCTTTGCTTCATCATAAATTGCACACATTCTAAATTCAAAAAAAGTTTTCATCAAATTATTGCACTCACCAGTAATTTACAGCATTTGCAGGCTAGTGAATACATGAAACTTTAATGAGCAGCAGCGGGCAGCAGCACCAGTTTTCAGAGTAAAGTGTTCAATGAATTCAGCTGTGAATCATTTAATACCAAAGCTGTCACAAGCAACAGCAAATAAACACACACTGTTTGAACTACCCCAACTCTGCAGCCATTTACACAGTCAGCGTAAATCCACCGTATTCTGGCTTGAAGAACAGCGTCCCCACTGCAGAAGGGGCCGATATGCAATATTTAACGTCGTGTAGCATATCACTTAATGTAAAATGTTATAAATTGGTCCAAAGCTGCTTGTCTCTACATACATACTTTGTTACGAGGAGAGTTGAACATGGCATCGAAGAAAAACCTTGAATCTATTAATATTTGATATTAAGTCCTGAACGGGATATTGATAATTCATGTAGAAAAAATGGTATGGTCGAGTCGGGGTGGGGTTATATAAGTTCGCTTCCTTCCACTCCCTTTCAAACAATCTACTTGTGATTCATTAAGTGATATGTTATGTATGTATTGTGACCTGACAGCTTGAAATAAACCATTTCATTCATTCATTCATTCACTGTAAAGTGTTGCATATCTTTTTTTTCTCAGCTTTAGAATCCATTGGAAGTACGTTAATTGCTTAAACAGTTAAAGTGTTACATTCATTAAAATAATGCCAACATTGGAGCTAAAACTCTAGTGTTAACTCATGTTTATCATTTCATTTTAGGTTACAATCATGTTTTTTTTCATAAAGTCTATCTAACAAAAATATGAAAGCAACACTTTTGTTTTTTGCTACAATCGTTTATAAGATGAACTCAAAGATCTGAAACATTTTCTACAAGCACAAAATCACAATTTATCTCAAATGTTAACAAATCTGTCTAAATTTGTGATAGTGAGCACTTCTCCTTATCTGAGATCATCTATCCCACCTCACAGGTGTGTCATATCAAGATGCTGGTTAGACAGCATGATTATTACACAGGTGTGTCTTAGTCGTGCTACAGTAAAAAGCCACATCTCCTTCACATAGTTTGTCCACTCCTCTTCAATGGTTGTGTGAAGTTGCTGGATTTTGACAGGACCTGGAACACACTGTTGTATATGCTGGAACATCCCAAACACCCATGTGACCCCCTGAGCATGATTGGTCTACTGACCAAAACCTCTTTGCCATCATGGGCCACTTGATCCACAACATTGACATCAGAAAACTTCTCACCCACACAATGACAGCCAAACACACCATCTTCCATCTGCCCTGAACTATGTAAACATTCATAGTTCCTGAACATTTACCCACTCAAGTTGGTTACAATGAAAACCTGGAATCTGGTCGAGACCCTGATGAGGACGACGATCATGTAGATGAGCTTCCCTGAGACGGTTTCTGACAGCTGTGCAGATATTCTTTTGTTATTCAAACCGATTTTTTTCAGCAGCTGGTTGGATGTTCTGCTAAAATCCTCTGAAACTTCTTTGGAGAAGCTCATGGTAGAGAAATGAACACTCCGTTCATGAGCACCAGCTTTGGTGGTCATTCCTCCTGTCAGCATGCCAACTGCACACTCCCTCAAACATCTGTGGTGTTGTGTGACCTACCTGAACATTTCAGTGTGGTGTTTTATTGTGGTCAGTCTTAGACACACCTGTTCAATATCATCCTGTCTGATCAGCATCTTGATATGACACACCTGTGAGGTGGAATGGAGAACCACTACCACAGATATGTGAACAATATTTGACAGAAATGGTTATTTTGTGTTTGCAGGAAATGTTTCAGTTCTTTGAGTTCATCTCAAAAAGACAGCAAAAACACAAGTGTTGTGTTTGTATTTTTGTTCAGTGTACCTGCTTGAACTATAAGTTATCTTCATTCCTAAATGAATCCTGTTACAACAGCAGTCTGATGTAGCTGTAGCTGCTTCTGGACAACATTTGAGACTCCACTTACAACAATCTTGGTCATTCTCTCTTTCTTTTACTTGGTCCATTAAGTTTGTTAAAGACATTCATTTATCTTTTATAGCCGATGAATCTTAATAACATTGGTGACACTCTGTCTAATAGCAGCAATAGGTAATAATTTAACTTGGGGAAATGGGGAATCTTCAGTGATCTGCTTGCTGGAATATTTTTGTCTTTTTAAAACAACTTTTAGTTTAAATACTATTTCAAGTCTCCAATATTATCTATTGTATTTATCTTCTTGCTTTGATGTTAAGGTTAAGATTAAAAAAAAGATCCTGCCAAAACTCGTTACCTCAGAACAGCAGTTTAATGTAGCGACAACAAGACGTTTTTATTTCTAGAGACTAAAATCAAAGGAAATATGGTACTTCCATATGACCCTAGTGGGGGTCTGCTGTGGTGTAGTGGTCAGCACCCTGGCTTCATGCCACACTCCAAAGACATGCTGCAGAACTTAATTGATGATTCTCAATTGGCCCTCAGGGGTGAATGTGTGAGTGTGTGTGGTTTTGTGGAACTGGTGACCTGTCTGGTGTACTCTGCCTTTGCCTAACATTAGCTAGGATAGGCCCCAGCAACCCAGTGACCATGAAAGGCATTAAGTGGGTTCCAAAAATGGATGACTCCCATTGGACTCTTGTTGGTGTGTCAACCAGCCAAGGATACACCTGTCCTCATAATATGTAATTAGTAACTTGAAATACCAAACCTGGTTTGTGCGTCAAAGACGCTCATTAAAACATAAACATAAATGTACATGTTTTATACCGAACAAAGCTTCGTGTTGTCTGGTTTTCCAAATGACAAAAGCAGAGGGTCATCTTCCTGACAGTCACGAAATGCTTCTAAATATGTTAAGTTCAACTTGTTGATACAATATTTCTTGTAGCTTACCTGTTCTTGCTAATTGAAACAAACTAAATCCAGGAACTACAGTCAAAAATGTGTCGTTTGATCTCTTTGATCCCAGTTATATAAATACATTGGATAAATGTTGTCTGATATACCAAAAGTTTTTTTATCCTAGACCAGTCCTTTTCCTGCTGTATTGATCTGCTCTAATCACTGAAAGAAAATTGATCAATGCTGGATTCACATGGTCAAATAGACACTTAAAACCTGTTAACAAAGACGTCTTATTGTAGCCACAAGTTCTTTAGTGCCTAAACTTTAAGATGAATTTGTAGATGCGTGGGCAGAGGTAATGCTGATGATGCTTAAACACTATATAGGATTGTTTGACAGACTTAGAAGTAACACAGAAGACCACGGAGAGTTTTATGAAGCTTCAAAGAAGGCAGGCTGTTAGTGGGTGTAGAGAAAAGAGCAGGGTTAAATGAAGGCAGTTCTATCAGTGTGGCAGCTCTTTAAGGGAAACGAAACAAGAAAACTGTAATATCAGAGACACTGGGCTATACAAACACTTTAGCCATAAGAATGAGTTACATCACATGAGTCAAAGTCGAGACCCGGGGGCCGGATCCGGCCCTCCAGATCATTTTATTTTATTGTTTTTAATGGTCCGATGTTAAATAAAATGTTGAAAGTTATTTAAGGTTTAAGTTGATTTATTTTGGAATAATATTCCTGCCTTTTTATTATTCATAATTATGTTAAAAAGTTATGGTTTTAAAGTTTGAAAAATTGACATTCTGCTAGCTTTTTGGACTATTTTGGCATTTTTCTTCTTCTTCTTCTTCCTCCGCTTCATCCGGGACCGGGTCGCGGCATTTTTTCTTGTTTTAATTTTGGTTTTTACTAAGAATTTTTAGGCTATTTTGGAGTTTAGCTAATATTTTAGCTACATGCTAGCTGTTTTGGCTAACCCAAGTTTTTTTTCTTCAGATTTTCAGGCTATTTTAGCATTTAGCTAATATTTTAGCTGGTTTTCAGCTTCAGTGTTTTTAGCTATTAACTTCAGCATTTGCAGCCATTAGATTGTCCTAAGGTGTGTTTTGGATTTTGACCTCTTGTGTGATTGAGTTTGACACCCCTGAGTTACATGGTTTGTATCTACCCAGGACTCAGAGAAGGCTTGTCCTGCAGACTCACTTGACCACTACTGGCAAATCAAACTACTCCTTTTTGATGCCAAGTAGGCAGCTCAGTGGCCTTGTGGTAGAGTGTACGCTCTGAGACTGGAAGGTTGTGAGTTCAAATCCTGACTGAGTCATATTTAAGACTCTAAAAAGGGACCCAGTGCCTCCCTGTTTGACACTCAGCATTAAGGAGTTGGACTGGGGGGTTAAATCATCAAATGGTTCCCGAGCGCAGCTGTGTCTGCAGCTCACCGCTCCCCCAGGGGATGGGTCAAATGCGGAGAACAAATTTCACACACTGCAGGGGGACTTTAACTTTAAAAGTGGCATCATGCAGAAAATATATGACCTCTTCTATGTCCAAACATATTATTTTATGTTTTATAGAATGTTTATTATTTATGTTTTTTTTCCTTTTATTGACTTGAAATGTATGTATCCATTTTATTTTATACCCATGTTTAATATTCCTAATAGTTGGGGATCATCCTGGCTGAGTGGAAAGGTACAGCTGAGGGGGGTAGCCATTTTTTTATGAAAGAATACACATGGGAACAGCCATGCAGCCACTGCAGAAGCAGGAGCAAACCTGCATATTTTTGAAGTGTAGGGAGGATTATGTTCCCATAGAGGCACGAAGGAGCAAAGTGTTTTATTTGCAGTCAGTCTTGGTTGGGGCCTTACATCTGCATGTCTTGGAAACACAGCGAAATGTTCAAAAGCAGGGCTAAACATTTTCACTCAATCACTTATTCAAGGCTATCAAACTAGGTAAAAAAACACTTTAGAATGCAGTTTAATGACTTTCTCCTAATTCTACCTACTTAGCAGATGCTTACATTTTTTTCCTCGTTTTTTTCCAAGCACTTATCACCACCTTCAAGTACCATAAACCATTTCTATGCTGCATATGTATTTGTACATACACAGAATAAAACCTGCCATGCAGCACTGCTTTGAATGCATTACAAACTGTTTACACATGTGACTGGATTCTATGCAGGTCTGTTTTTCCCTCCTGTTGCTGCTTTTAGATATTTTTCAAATTCATGGACTTCTCAAAAATGCTGAGTTGTTGTCTTTGCTCTCAGGATTTATATCTCCCATCTGTTCACAAACGCAGGAATAAAGAATCAGGAAAACTGCTTTTTCATGAAATAAGTTTCAAAGCTGGTTGGAATTAAAGAAGCTGATCTCTGTTTTGTAGGGCAGGAGTGGATCATGTAAGATCTGTGTGTTTGTCTTTACTTGGTCATATGGCTGCTGTGACTGAGCACTCCTTCCTAAGCTGTTTGGGATTTTTGTTCAGTTGGTGCACACTTTGTGCTATCTTTTTGTGTTAGTCAAATGGCTGAAGTGTAACTGCTGTTGCCCTGTGGGTTCACTGTGCTGAATAAAAAGATCTTTGATCTCAGCGGGTCTCTCCTGATTGAATAAAGATTTAAAATCAGATAACATGCAAACTTTATCCAGGAATCTTCATGCTCTCAGGCACTGTGAACTGCTGCACCACCATGCTGTTTGTGCACGTTCAGTGAATTTCAGAGTAAGTGTGTCACCTCTTGACAATGTTTTCTCCCTCTTTTTTTGCCCTTTCTCAGAACCTGGTGTGAGCAGGAACATCCAGTTCCTACAGCGTCCGACCAGAGTAACAGCTCTGCTGGGGGCGGATGCAGTGCTGGAATGCTCTGCCTCTGGCTACCCAACGCCCAGCATCCAGTGGAGGAGAGGAGATGAAGGGATTCAAAGCTGGTCTGTCTTCCTCTTTCAATAAATGTTTTTAAAAACGCCAGCTGCAAGAGTCCAATGTTGCCCCCCTTAGTGCTTCATTTTTACTTGAGCATGGTGTTGGTGTTCTGTGGTGGTTTTTCTAAATAGTAAATTAAAGACCATATTTAACCAGGGATTGACTGAATTAAACTGTGTGTCTCTGGTGGATAATATTTCTTGTTCCTCTGTGCCATAAAACTTAATTAAGCTGTTGAGAGCACATTAATGGGGCGCATTACTGCTATAATTAATATTCCCTTTTGTTACCATGGACACACACCTTTTAGACACACACTTGCCAGGAATACATCGTCACTGCTGTGCTTTTTTAATAACTAAATCTGAAATATGAAAGAGAATAAAAATACAAGCAACAACAATCACTCAAAGTCCCACTGTAACGATATTTTTATCTGGTGTAAAATCATTCCCAGTGTTCTTTAATTATGATTATGCCGTTTTTAGACCAAATGAAACAGCCAGGGACTTTTTAAAGACAAAGTTTCTACAGGATGGCAGGAGTTTATTTTTATAGAAATCTCTGAGTTTTGAGTGGGATAGATGGTGTGGAAGTAACTCTTCACTCGGTTCCCATCATCCCTTTGTTAACACTCTTTCCCGCCAGCTTACAGCCCCTCACAACCCCAACCTAACATTATTTATTATATGTCCTAAAATGTTACAAGAACACATTAAAACCACCAAAAAGATGATTTTTCTTGTAGTGGGTCTTTGAGGAAGTGGGTTAAAAATGAGAGCTGGACACAGACTGTTGAAGGATTTCAAAAAGTCCAGAGATTGATTGAATAAAACTTCACAATGTCTAACTCAGGGGTGTTCAAAGTCAGGCCTCGAGGGCCGGTGTCCTACATGTTTTCCACCCAACCTGCCATTGAAGATTGGCCAAACAAACGGATCCAGGTAATCAGCAGAGGATAATTCAGGATTTCTGGAAAACCAGCAGGAGGCCGGCCCTTGAGGACTGACTTTGGACTCCTCTGATCTAGATCAGGGGTCCACGGGCCAGATCAGACCTGCCTCAACATTTTGCCCCGCCCCCCACACCTTTCTACAGTCTGAACTAGGACGGGAGAGGATAGAATATTTATTGGTCTAATAGCAATTCACTTTTCTTTATTTCTACATTAATATTATATTTCTTCCGTACGTCATTTGGACGTCCATAGCTCTTCAGCTCTTTCAGCCATTAAAATATTCAGCTCTTCTTATGCTAGCTCTTTCAACTGTTATGGTAGTTACTAAGGATATCTAGGCTATTTTTAGGTTTAGCTTTATGCTAGCTGTTTTGGTTAAATTGCACGTTTTGCCAATTATTCAGGCTAATTTGGCATTTAGTTTATTTTTCAGCTTCATGCTAGCTGTTTTGGCTAATTTAGCTTTAGTGTTTTCAGCTATGAGTATATCCAGTGGCCACATTCTAGTTTTAACAATGTTTTAGTATTTTTTTCTGTAACGATTACAGAAATGAATTATTTTAAATGTTGCTATGTGTGATTTTCTGGAAAACCATATATCTTAACATTTAGGCTGTGATTGTAACACTTTTTCTGTTAGCCTACAAACCGACCCCCGGCCCCAATCAGAGAAGAAAACAGTCATGTGGTGCTCACAAGAAAAAGTTTGGGGACCCCTGATCTAGATTATAATCCAGATCAGACTTTTCAATGAACAGTCCAAACTAATGTGTTTCAGGTGCATGCAGTAGACCATACAATAGATTATATAGTAGATTGTACAATTGAATATGAAACATTTACCTTTATGACTTGCAGCCTCTAGGTTAAGATACTCAGAATGCAAAAAACATGAGAACAATCTTTCTTTCTTTTTTTTCTTTACAGGAACAAGAAGTATTCTCTGCTTGCAGGCAGCAATCTGATCATCAGGAGCGTCACCGACGACGACTCTGGCACTTACAGCTGTACAGCCACCAACAAAAACCACAACATCACGGCTCAAGCAGAGCTCAGTGTGTTAGGTGAGCAGACGCCGATCCCGTTGGAGTAGTTTCTGCAAGGTTGTGGCATTTTGTTTGACCTCTAAGTGAATCCTTTTTTTTTACAGTTTCACGCAGGATGAATTGAATAAAAATATTTCCTCTTTAGCAAAGTGTATAATAATGGGCAGTGTCTCTATTCTGCAACAATCCATTTCTTTGCAGCTACTCCATCTTCATTTTATCCTGCTTTCCCTAAAAGAATCAATGCCAAATTATTTTTCTATTAGTGTGAACTTACTGTCGTGTTTATAGCAAAGATGTGAGTGAAGCTAATCATGTTTTAATGAAAGCGAGTCCAAACACAGCCTGCTGGAATTTTCTGGGAGAAGATATTTGGTGCAATTTATGACCAAAAATAAGCAAGAGTTTCAGATTTTCTGTTTGGATTTAATGTATTATTCCACTGAGATTTATACAGTTCAGGTCAGCTAAACTAACGTTACTTCTAACATGTAGAAACACAGAAACAACAAAAGTCAGAGTTTACTGGGAAAAAAGCAGCCGCAGCAGCAGAAAAAAAGAAGTTCTCAAAGCTCCTGAAGGCATTAAGAAATCTGACTGGAGATTGTTAACAGCCTGACATGCCCCCAAAACAAAATAAACAAAATGGAATTAAATTGGTCTGCATCTCTCCGCTGACAGAGACTCTGTCTGCTGACAGGCTGAGGGAAGGAGAAACACAACCGGAATCAAATGCAGTCATAAAATATAAAATCGACATTTGCTTCAGGAAGTTCTCATAAATAAAATATGTTTGTATGTATTGTCTGACTGCTGCTCAGCTGCCACAACGCCTTAGCTTCTGTCAGACACACAGGCTGCAGCTAAAGTTAATAGGGATTCCTTTCAAATAGCTTGTAATTTATAATGTCCCCCAAATACCAGGGCTGCACGGTGGTGTAGTGGTCAGCTCTCTGGCCTCACACCAAAGAAGATCCTGGTTTGAATCCCAGCTTGCATGTTCTCCTGGTGCATGTGACGGCTCTCCTCCTACAGTTCAATAAAGGCTGTATAGATTCATTGATAAGTCTAATTGCTCCTAGATTTGAATATGAGTATGTTTGTGTGGCTGTTCAACAGACTGGTGACCTTCCCATTATGTACCCCACCTTCACCCAACATTAACTGGGATAGGCTCCAGCAACCATGTTCTCCCAAAAGGGATTCAAGAGGTTTGAAATGGATGCTGTCCAAAATTAAACAGAGATTTTCTTGTGGCAACTTCAACGACCCCCCACTCCAATTAAAATGTGTTTTTGGTGTTTTTACTGTGTTCTTATAGCATTTCTCTCATGATAGAGGACAAACATCAAGAGAACTGGGATCAAAAATGCATTTCTGAGTAATTCTTCATTCAGATCATTGTGAATTAGGATCAGAGGAAAAAACAAAGTTTGTAGGTGTGATGCAGGAACTACAACAGCGGACCAACAGCTGTCTGCTCCGCCCCATTCTGATGGATCCACCTGCAGACAAATAGATCCATGAATGTCTTTGTTTTCCTGGTCTGAGCTGGAATCTGGATCAGAACTGTACATCTGGATTGCTCTGATCAGGCTCAACATTTTTGAGGAATTGGTCATTTAAGGTTAGGGTTGTGAGGGGCTGTAAACGCCAAAGGTCCCACCCACAATCCAGGGGTGAATTTCTAAGGAACGGCCGCTCTGCAGAAAGTATGTCCAGGAAAATGACAGGTTTTTAGATTTTAGCTAAAAAGAGCATAATGCTATTTAATATACCTGTGTGATTCCTTTGAAATAGATTAAATTATGGTTTGAGTGGGACTTAAAGAATCAACAAAATGAAATTGCATAAACCTTTGAACGTCACTTCATCAATGTCGATTTGCATTTAATGAAGTTACAAACAACCAGGAGATTGATTCTTCCTGTTTGTGTGACATCGCTCTTGTTTCCTTTTACCTGGCAGGTAGATCGCACTTTGTAGAGGTTAAGAGAAAGCAGATTTATGTAAACACGTGCCACAGTTTTAGAAAATCTTTTTCGACAATGTGGTTTTGGATGAGGATGACAGAGGATTTGTATTGTCTGTTTTTGTAGATCCTAAATGAAGTCAGAATCATCTGCATGGAAGAGTCCAGACTCTGTTTCACAGTGTCTAAAAAGTGTTCAAAAACATCAGTCTCACAGGCTCAGTAATACAGTTCATTCTGTGATGCGTAAAGGAAGTCGAGCTGGATGTCAGTGACAGAGACTGCGCTTGTGTCTGAAGCGGTTTAATGTAAGTTTGCGTGTGTGCGTTTGTGTGTGTGTGAGAAACTATTCAAGCATTCATGAGCCAGTCTGACGGGAAACTTTATTAGCTGCAGATTTGTGTGCAAGTTCATTTCCATTTTAAAAGTTTTTAGTTTGGAAGTGCAGGAATTAACATGCAATCATAAGAGACACTTTTTGTGTGTCTGTGTGTTTGTATGTGTTTGTTTAGGCATTTGTCTTTCTGTGTGCGTGATTCTGTTAGCTTGTGCATTTGCATGCATGTGTGTGTGCATGTATGTGAGTCTGTGTCTGCATCTGAGTGTGCGTCTGTGAATGCATGTATGTACTTGGGCATGTGTTTACTTGTTCTGTGTGTTGTTAATAGGATCCAGGATGTCCAGTCCAATAATGAATCACGAATATTGATGAATAAATAAATAGAGTATTTAGACTGAAATATGTTTGCTAGTTCATGCATTCAATTGGATACTAAATGTATATTTCCCTCAAACCCAAACAAAATAAAAACATCTTTTTGATCAATTTTGGTTGATGCACAGAACTTTACAGACATGTTTATGAGACTCGTTTTTCTACACTTATAATTCTACAAACAGACATAAACCATCGTCTGCTCTTTGTGAGCAAAGCGTGCTGAAATCAAACACAAGCAGCTGTTGTTTGTTCAACTCTCAGGAGCAAATCTGCAAATGAACCTCCAGGTCCTCAGTTCTCTCCCAGATGCTTCCCTCCTTTATTTCTTTGTCTGTGCGTCTCATGTGAGTGATTCTGTTTTTGCCGCACATGTTTTGTGTTATCCTATTGTCAAGCTGTGAACAGCAGCATGACGACATCAGAACGACGGTCAATAGATGTCATGTTTGGTTGAGGTGATCCATCGTCATGACGGATCTCGGGTCACAATTTTTTGTGGAAATGGGTGGATGTGGACGGAGGCCGATCCTCGACACACTGGACTGCAGACATCACATGGAAAGCTGACGGTCAACACGCTGACCCTGACTTTTCATTGTTTTCAAGTGATGACGCACGATTATCTTCAAAGTGCAGAACGGCACTCGTGCAATGTTAGCGCCAGTGTCCTAACCGTCACCAATGCTTCGAGGTCGTCCACAGCTATGCCGCATCGTTTCACGTTGATCTTGAGGGTGTCTTTATAACGTTTCAGCTGTCCACCACCAGAACGTACTTCGTAACTTCGTAGCTCGCTTCAGAAGATAGCTTTGGGCAGCCTTTTGTCGTCCATGCGAATCACGTGGCCGGTCCAACGAAGTTGCAAGGTTATTAGAAACGCCTCGATGCCAGACATGTCTTGTGACAGACTCTAAAAATAACACTTTAAAAAGTGAATTGTTAGAATACTAATGAAGTTAAACCTGTAAGGTTTGGTTGGGACTTCTTTCCATGATCTGTGGCAGGAAGTCAGTCTGTAGAAATGCTAATGGGAGCGGCGGCTCTGTAGTTGACTTAAGCTGTCCTTGATTGTTGGGTCAATGTGTATTGAATGTTGCTGTTCACTGTAGACTGACGGAAAGCAAACGTGTATGGGTTTTGTTTCCAGAAGCTGGCTAAATGACAAATGGTGTAAATTTATAAAACACTTGATGTAGGCCCACAGCACTTCCCAGTCAGTCCCATTCATTCACACCCTGATGACTTTGCATGCCTGGGAGCAATGTCCAGTTCAGTGTCTTGCTCCGGGACACCTTCAGACCTGGTCTAGAAAGGTAGAAACTGAACCTGCAATTCTCTGAGCAAAGGTCGACCACTCTACCCCTGCACCACGGCTGCCCTAACTGGAAAGTCTGACTAAGATCAGGCTCCAAATTCAGGCTAAACCATTTCTGAAAACCTGGCAGCTTCTCTAACTTAGTTTGTTAGCCTAACCTGGTCCAGTTTGTTTGAATAAACTCTGAGCCTTGTTCTGCTTTGACTCTGAGTCGTGCTGCTGCACAGACTCATAGCACTGGGGCTTTGATTGGAGCAGTTCACTAAAAGCACCACTGTGCAAACCAGAGACTCCCAGAACCAGTCTAACAGTAATCTGTTGTGGTTCTGCTTCCTGCACACTGTGACCCAAATGAGTCATTTTACTCGTGATTTCACTGACAAACCAGCAGCAGGACCTGCTTCTACCTTTGAATATCTGTGGAAAACACAGGAGAGAACAGGTGGAATTGGTTGAAATGACACCACTCAGTCGTAGGAGAATTTAACAGTTCTGTTCTGATGGGCTTTCGCTAAATGTCTTACTGATGCTGTACTATACAAGAGACCTAAGTAATATTGTTATAACATACAGATTGGTCCATGAGATTGGTGATTGTTGCAAGATCCCAAATAAAGTTTGAAAAGGCTGAATGTTGCTCCGCCTTCAGGAGGAGAGCGCACACAGCAGCGAAAACACACTGCTACACATGAGGAAGGACGAGCTCATCCGCTCGATCTGTTACTCTGTTCTCGTTTCTACTTTCACAGAAGTCATTTCAAACGAAGCTGCTTGACATGGATGTCTTTTTACAGTTCATGAAATTATTTAAACGCACAGTTAATATATAAAGAACAAATGTGGAGTCTGAAGCTAAAAGCTCAGTTTCCGGGCCATATTTGGCCCACAGTCAGAGTTACTCAGCATCTTAGGCGAGCCCTCTTCATGGATCCCTGATCTGTCCAGTTTGCTGACTAATCAATCAGAGGACATCTAAATGGTGAATGTTGCTTGTTCAGGTGCCAAGTTCTACTGGAAGATTGAAATAAACTCCCATAAGGCTGATCAGTAGAAAAGACATAACAAGTTACTTTTATTTGATAGTGAAAGAAGTTGAAGTGGTTTAAGCCTCTTCTCATGTTCCTCTCAGTCGTTGCTGTTGAAGTGTTTCAGGACTCTCTTGGGAGATGGCTTCAGGGAAGAGGCAGAAGATTTTGCATCTTTTTAAGATGTTTGTGGAGAAGGAGATCAGGAGCTTCTGGTCAAACTTCCAAAAAAAAACCCCACTCATGCAGTTGGACAATTGTTGCTTGTTTTGACCATTCAGTATATTGATCCATACATCTTACTGCATGTAATCATTTAGGAGTATAGCTTTTCATTGTTCTCATGCTATGTAAAACAAACGCTCAGAAAAGAATTAGGAGTGTAAACTGAAAAACAAGTTAGTGAAAATAAGAAGTGAAAAGCTCAGTGGTTATGAATTATGTAAAAGCTGACACAAATCTTCCTTCTCTGGCCTACATTTACATTTAAGTGAATAGTATGTCAGACTCATCTGAGATGCCCCATTACACTTTGTTTTTGCCAAATGAAGATATTTAGAATGTGATGAATATCCAGCATGAGGTGATGCATGAATCTCTGTGCGTGTTCTGACTCCACAGGGCAGTGACCATGATTAGATGATTAAGATAACAAATGTGCGTGGAGTTTTCTATGATAATGAGTGCAGCCTGGCTCATTAGCCAGTTCCTGTTAGCAGCCTAATGAAGGCTGTGAGAAACTGAGTCAGCATCATTGCTATCCGTCATATTCACTGTGCTGCTGACAGAACAGGCTGCAGACAGCAGCGTAGCATAGAACTGGAGACAAGTCCTACAGGTTGGACAAACGAGTGTCTAGATATCCACAAGTAGTTCTGACCTCTTCCAACAGTCCTGTTTCCCTTTCTGACATTGAGAAAATAGTGCTGTTGTTTTAGACTTAATGATATAACAGTCTGGTCACGAGGTCTCTATGACATTGCGGGTCTCAAACATGGACTTGGAAAAGATAGCGTTAGATTCCCTCTGAATGAACATCTTTGCAGTTAAACGTATTGAGAGGATTTTTTAAAATTACATTAAAAAATATACTTTGAAATGTGATTAAGGAGTTTAGTGGTGGAATGAACACTGCCCACATAGACCAACAGTGGTCATCTGAAAATAATGAGTTACAGTCCTGGAGCAGGAGTCATGTCTTCAGCCAGACCATCAGGAATGATGGTTGCTATGACAGCATGATAAAACGAGATGTTGGTCTGATGGTCAAAAAAACAATGAAAGTAAGCTACATTTATGTAATTGTTAAGATGCACTCGGACTAGTAACGATTCACACAACAAATTTGCTGCTCATCACCTGTCAAAAAATGTGTTCCTGAGTTTGATGCCGCAGCTGCATGTGGGAGGAGCTACAAGCTAATGTTTTTAGGATGATGCTATAAGGAATGTGTCTGTGGATATCTCACTTAGAGTGTATGAAGACACAGATGATGTTGAGAAATAAATCAGGTTTAGTTATTGTGGAGAGTTCTACCAGCTCTGTGGCCTTGTGATAGAGTGTCCACCATGAGATTGGAAGGTCGTGGGTTCAAATCCCGGCCGAGTTATACCAAAGACTCTAAAAATGGGACCCAGTGCCTCCCTGCTTGGCACTCAGCACTAAGGAGTTGGACTGGGGGGGTTCCCGAGCTCGGCTGTGTCTGCAGCTCACCGCTCCCCCAGGGGATGGGTCAAATGCGGAGAACAAATTTCACACACCTAGGTGTGTGTGACAAATAGTGGGACTTTAACTTTAACTTTAACTTAAAAACATCAGTAATCATGTCTCCATGTTTGCGTTCATATGATTAACATTGAAAGATTTTCCTGGTACAGGGGGCAGTGTCTGTATGACAGCCGCTTCCACAGTGTTTCTGTGTCTCTGTGTCTGAGCTTGAAGGCTCACGGTCTTGTATTAACCCGAGGGGGAAAAAATTAAATTTAGGAGACCTTTTTCCTTATTCAAAATGTCTCGATGAAGCCCGATCCGGCAGCCTCCCCGCCCCGCAGTGGGTCTCTGTCTGCCAGCATATCGAGCGAATGAGCTCCACCGTGGGAGAGAAAGCCGGCGATCTTCCCAGAGTGTATCCCGCCTTTGCCTCAAAGTAGCCAGATGAGCTCTGAGAACCTGCAGCTCCAACTGGTTAATGAAAGAGATGAAAGTTAAGGACAAAAATGTTCGCTTTGGATTAATATTCTGCCTGCTGATCGAGTCACTAAATAAGTTGTGTGCCTAAAGCTGAGTTCCTGATTAACAGATGTGATGCAGGAACCTGTCAAATTTCAGATATTTACATTTTGGCTGCGCCACCCAATTTGAGGTTAGTCGCTCAAATTGAGCTGCTGTCAGCCTCTAGCCTGTCGCTCATATCGCATCGCGGGACTTCAGATCGCCTCATATCGCATCTGTTCCAATGAATTAACATTAAAACTGGCCACCTCCACCACACGTATTGGGTCTGGTGTAAATGCACCTTTAGGGATAAAAACACACCTTTGCTAAAACTAACAAAGAATAAACTTATCTTTCTTTAAAAAAAAGTAATATAATGAGATATTTTATTAAGCTGGATGGCTCAGTGGGCAGCATGCCGAGGCGGCGCATGAGAAACCATGGTTCGTGTCACAGAGGGTGCATGAGCTTATTCCAGTGCAAGACCCTTCACACTGCTGCCTAACTATGTAGCCACAGGGGGGCCTGAGTCTGGGTCTCCCTGTGATGGTCCCCAGCCCGGCTAAAATACAGGGTTGGGTCAGGAAGGGCAACTGGTGCAAAACTCTGCCATAGTGAATCAGAAGCGGTGTCCGGATTTCTTCCCTACTCACTATTTAGTGCGTTTGCCATTTTCTAGTGCTGATAGGATCTACCATTCCAAAACTGTGCACTAGAAATTTCCCAGAAGTCTCTGCAAAAAACTAGTGTGCATCCAACTACATTTGCAAATATAGACCACAATGCATTGCAGTTGAACCATTTTTGCCAAAAAAAATTAGATGTAATTTTTAATAAAGCGCCCACATCTTCATCATCAGAACACAGTGGAGTCATAAATGGATATCGTAAAATGTCTGTATTGATTTGATTTTCTCTTTGCAAAATCGATGACGTCATATCAGACGTTTAGCAAAAAGAAAGTAAAACAGTGAGCATCGTGTCCGAATTGCTTTTAAAATCCAGGACACTATATAGTCCAGCACTGGGAAGTTTTATAGTAGTTAGGGATTAGTGTGGGAATTTGGACATAGCCAGTGAAAGCTGATGTACTGTGACAACCCCAATGGGATGAGCCAAAAGCTAAACAATTGTCAAGAGAGAAACTTTTTGGTCACTGTGAAGAAAGCTGTTCACTTTGTTTTGTTCTTTATTTATCTGGCAAGATAATACATTGGTGGTGAAGCTCCAAAGCTCAGCAAGCAACATATTGGTTAATTACAGGTTAAGATCCTAAATGAAGAGGAGCAGAGCCCCTCAGGACGTGCACCATGTTTTCTGTCATACGAGCTGTCGGCTGGGATTCTGGGGCCACTTCAGCACACATTCAAACGGTCTGAGGTTATGATAGTCAACGTTGCTTTCGTGAGAGGTATCAAAACAGGGTAGAGGCAGTGCTGTGGGGGTTCCCAATTCCAGCACCTCCAGGGCATAGCAGCCACAATCTGGTGAATAATTGGATAAGTGTGGAAGCTAAAGTGTATATGCCAGTTTTGTAAATAAAACTTACCACTATTGGATTCAGATTCAGGCATGGAAGCTAAAGCAGATTGTTTTATATCCCTTTGAGAGTCAGAAAAAGTGAAGCCTTTACTCATAACGTCTGTTAGATTTCTACTACAGTCTAGATCGGTCTTTACTTCGTCGTCTCCAGGTCACTCAGATTGCAGACTCAGTACAGGTGAAATGGACCACATCGTCTTCATGATTGCAGATCTTCACAGACATCCTCCTGGTTTTAACTTTTAAATGGTAAATGGTGTACACTTTTGTTGTGCTTTACCACCTTTTTGTAAAACCCAGGGCCCCTGCAAAATCAGAGTTCCGTTCAAGCAGTCGGGATTTGCCTCATAGTAATTCCTAAACAGGCTACTGGGAGCGTTGTACCCAGAAGCCCACAAATGGGCTGTGAGAGGGAGGTAAACCTGTGATGAGAGGGAGACCAATCTACCTCTCTACCACCAATGATTTTGGAGCTCCAAATGTTTTTACTGTTTATTATTCATCAGAGTTTCTGCTTTTGTAAACACTGACAGATCTAAGACTTTGTTGCAGCTTTTTTGGAGCTTTTAGGAGTTTGTACTGTAGAAATAAACTCATAGTGTTTGTAAAGATTGAGTTGCATGAAGAATTCCTCTAATCTTAGATATTGGATAAAGATTGTCCAACTTAACTTTAAAACTTATCCTGTATCAATTTTAAACAGCTCAAAACTACAAAACACACATTTTGTGTCACTACCAGTTGATAATGCAAAACTTAAACTCTGAAGACTTTATTATTCTTAAATACAAATGAATGGAGACTTTTCTTACTCTCACTAATCACAGTTTTTTTTCCTCACAGTATGTTTTTTACTTCACAAATCCATCTTCTTGTGGATGAACAAGATGGGTTATTATCTGTTATTTTAGAAACAGTTGTATCATTTCAGTATGCATGTTCCTAATACAGTAAAAACTGAATGGCAATTTTTTTTTAAAGTTCAGACATCTCTTTGGTGCTTTCTCCAGTTCCTCTCTGAGTCCCTGGTATTTCTCCAGTTTCTCATGTCCCTTCTTCTTGATGTTAACATGGGTTGGTACTGCCACATCCACCACAACGGCTTTCCTCTCTTCTTTATCCATCCGTCTGGATCTGGAAGTCCAACAGGATCTTTTCTGTCTCATTTTCTACCACTTTCTGTGGTTTTTTCCTATTTTGACTTTGGGGTTTCCAGTCCATATTCTGTACACATGTTTCTGGATATTATTCCAGCTACTTGGTTGTGGAGCTCCATGTATGCTTTCCCACCCTGCAGTTCTGTGCTGGATTGTTTCCTCTTTGCACAGCCTACACCTTGGGTCTTGTCTGGTGTGGTAGATCTGAGCCTCTATTGCTCTTATGTTCAGGGCTTGTTCCTGTGCTGCCAGGATCAGAGCTTCTGTGCTGTCCTGTAGGCCAGCCCTCTCTAGCCATTGGTAGAACTTCTTGATATCAGCCACTTCAGTTATTGTCCGGTGGTACATCCCATGTGGGGGCTTGT
>NC_050523.1:25800051-25802964 GCF_002922805.2 Oryzias melastigma | reverse complement strand
AGAAATAAACTCATAGTGTTTGTAGAGATTGAGTTGCATGAAGAATTCCTCTAATCTTAGATCTTGGATAAAGATGGTTCAGCTTAACTTTAAAACTTATCCTGTATCAATTAAAAAAGATAAAAACTAGAAAACACAAACATTTTGTGTCACTATCAGTTGATAATGCAAAACTTAAACTCTGAAGACTTTATTATTCTTAAATACAAATGAATGGAGACTGTTCTTACTCTCACTAATTATAGTTTTTTTTTCCTCATAGTATGTTTTTTACTTTACAAATCCATCTTCTTGTGGATAAACAAGATGGGTTATTATCTGTTATTTTAGAGACAGTTATATCATTTCAGTATGCATGTCCCTAATACAGTAAAAACTGAATGGCATTTTTTTTAAAGTTCAGACATCTCTGTGGTGCTTTCTCCAGTTCCTCTCTGAGTCCCTGGTATTTCTCCAGTTTCTCATGTTCCTTCTTCTTGATGTTACCATGAGTTGGTTCTGCCACATCCACCACAACGGCTTTCCTCTGTTCTTTATCCACCACTACAATGTCTGGTTGGTTCTCCATTACCATCCTGTCCGTCTGGATCTGGAAGTCCAACAGGATCTTTGATCTCTCATTCTCTACCACTTTCTGAGGTGTTTCCATTTTGACTTTGGGGTTTCCAGTCCATATTCTATACACATGTTTCTGGATATTATTCCACCTACTTGGTTGTGGCGCTCCATGTATGCTTTCCCACCCTGCAGTTATGTGCTGGTTCCTGTGCTGCCAGGATCAGAGCTTCTGTGCTGTCCTGCAGGCCAGCCCTCTCTAGCCATTGGTAGAACTTCTTGATATCAGCCACTTCAGTTATTGTCCGGTGGTACATCCCATGTGGGGGCTTGTCCTCCCATGAGGCTCTGTCCTCCAGCATCCTCAGCTTTCCATTGTCTGAGACATTCACTGAGCATGCTGTCAGTTGGGGCCTTGAGCTTGACATATTCATGCATCTTGGATGTTTCATCCTGGATAGTGGCTTCAACACTCACTAGTCCTCGGCCTCTTTTCTTACGACTTGGACATAGACTCAATTTTGTATAATCCCACACACATCTTTAATTTCAGCCACTTGAAACAGCTAGATGAAAGCTCTTTGCTTCCATGTTTTCTGCTGCCAATGCTTCATAACTATCTGACTGAGCTTGACTTTCTTCACTAACATAGTATCTTTTTGTATATTTTTCTTATTTTATTTTATTTAAATTGCTCATTTGCTCACAAAAGCATTCGATGCACGCCCGTCTACTGATTCACAGCAGTAGGTTTAGTAGCAGTTGGTTTAGTCTCTGTGGTCTACTGTGATTGTCTCAGCTTGCTGCAGAATAATTAAGTCTCTCCATTACGTAGAGAGCACACAAAACATTGGCAAACACATTAATACGCACACACTTTCTCCTGGTGGTTGTCTGCAGGGATGCTCTCCTGATTAATTACAGGCTTTATGAATTACTGTGGGTGTTTTAGAAAACATTTAACAAGCTGCCAAACTTCCCCGCTGAGCCCATTGGCTGGCACCTGCTGTTGTTCACCCGAAGACAGTGAACCACTGACAGGAGAGCATAAATGAACCAGCAGAGAGAGGGGCTCTGTCCTGACACTCCTGGACAAACGAAGGGACTTCTCACTAACACTTAAGGCACACGTGTCAAAGTCAAGGCCCGGGGGCCGAATCCGGCCCTCAGGGTAATTCTACACGACCCTCCAGATCATTTTATTTTATTGTTACTAATGGCTCAATGTTATTAAGATTTTTTAGGCTATTTTGGAGTTGAGCTAATATTTCAGCTACATGCTAGCTGTTTTGGCTAACCTATTGTTTTTGTTTTGTTTTTTAGGCTAATTTGGCATTTCGCTAATAACTTAGCTTGCTGTCAGCTTCAGTGTTTTTAGCTATCAATTTCAGCATCTTCAACTATCACACTAGCATTATCACAGGTAATGCTATACATTCATTCATCCATTTTCTTGACCGCTTCTTCCCTTTCGGGGTCGCGGGGGTGCCGGAGCCTATCCCGGCTACTGATGGGCGAAGGCGGGGTTCACCCTGGACAGGTCGCCAGTCTGTCACAGGGCCACAAAACAAAACTGTTTTGAAAGTTGAATGTTCATCATCATCATCATAGATAATAACCATGACTGAAGTTCATCACCACAGATTTCAGCTGATCCCACAGTGAATCATCTCTGTTTAGGATTCATTCATTTGTGTTGCCTTTTCTGACACAATCCTTACTTTTCCCTACATGTATCCATCCAAGAAAAAATAGTGTCTTCAATTTTGGATGTTACCACCGCTGATGACATCATCAATAGTTGCAGGTCATCTACGTTAGGACATAGCTGCCATCGCTCAGAAAATACATAACATTGGTTTTATAAATTTAAAACTCAGCCTACTGGAAGAGGGATAGACTGCTCTAAGTTGCTTTGGCTCCTCCCTAAAAACCCTTTCTGAAATCACTACAGCTTCAAATGCCCCTACAAATGAAGCAAAAGGGAGAGGGGTAGGGGTGCACTTCAGATTTGGCCCTACACTCCGGAAAATGCAGAATACCTATCAACAGAAAATACTAGATTTGTTTATTTCTGTTGATAATTTAAAATGTTTAGCTGAATAGGAACATCATTTGTAGATATTCACTAAACTGGTTGACTGCACTTTCCTTCGTTTCAAAAAAGTTTAGGTAAGTGTGTGTGTCTTTATTTCTTAAACAATTTGATACCCATCTCCGTACATGACCCACATATCGATGCACAAAAGATTTAAATAACTGTGGTGGAACGACACACTTCAATTTATTTACCTACACAAATTGAATCTAGATATTTATTAGTGCTGTTGCATTTAAAGTGTAAATGATAATACATTT
>NC_050523.1:25779822-25800010 GCF_002922805.2 Oryzias melastigma | reverse complement strand
CAGAGATTCAAACCAGTCATTTTGGGTCTTTTGGACTGTTTTATTGTTTGTTGTTAAATCAAACTGAATCATTTTAATGTATTCAGTGATAGTACGTAAAAAGGTAAAGACAGCAGAGACACAACTGGAAGAGAAACGGACATAAGTAACGAGAAACGGATTATTTACTTCCTGATTGATTTCATATCTTCACATATTCTTGTTGGTTATTGTCAGTTATTGCTGTTCCTCTCAGTACTAGATCAGTTTTTGATTTGTACCTTTACAAACCTGGGTTTAGACCATATCATGGCATTATTTAATGTTAATGTTGCAGTTTTATGTTGTATTCATTTTGCAAAAAAAAACACCTGCACAACTGAATAGCAATGGGCTCGAGTTGAAATACATTAAATTAAAGATGAGTCAGGAATAATCTGTTTTCAATCTCTATCTGAGATAATCCATCAGATTATTTTAGCCACACTCATCTGAGCTTTCGGCTGATTTCAAGACTGAGTTGAACATAGCTTTCTGAGGGGTACAAAGCAAAAGCAAGAAAAAACAACTTCCACCTTAAATCCTCAGAAACAGGATGTTAGTAATCTTTGGCTGCAAAGGCATTCACCTGCATGTCTGCAATCTTTCCCCCAGCAAGGAAGCCTAAATTGTTCTGATCACAGAAGAAATCAAAGAACATGATGTTCCCACTTACTGCCTGATTTATCCAGGACTGCATAAAGTTCACTATTTGAATCGAGCAGGTCATTGTTCATTCTAGCACCAGAGAGGAGTTGAACGAGTGATCACACTGGAAAGTTTTTAAACACATCCAGAAAGTTAAGATATTTCTCTGAATATTTATAGCTTTTGGTCTATTTTAGAGAAATGATCCCAAAATAAATTGATTAAACGGTTCAGACCTTTTCCTCAGAGTTATTTAATGTGGTGTGCTCACATATTTGCATTTTTGTAAAGTTTGTTTTTCTCTGAAGGTGTCATGTTTCAGTGTGTCAGCTGAGTCTGTTTATTCAGCAGTTGCAGATGAAAGAGTTGAGATCATGCACAGAAAAAGTTTAATACGTCTCTGTTAATCCAAAGGAGAGCTGCTACTCATTTAGAATTTCATTCATAACAGAGGTTCACAAATTAACTACTTTGTAATCCAGCACAATATGAGATGATTAGGAGGACTAATGTGCTCAATCCTAAAAACTCTTTTGTCTTTTTTGTTTTCTTAAAGCTGTTCTTCAGTTTGATGCACCCGATAGATGTAATGCTCAGCCTGTCCAGTGGAAATCACTTTTACTTTGCTGTTTTCCACAGAGTAAGATTGGACTGACAGTCTTGGATATGAAAAGGAAAACAAATTCAAAAACTAATCTCTCATTGTCATGATGCACACAGTAGAATTCTAAAGTTGTGCAGGATTTAGTTGAGACAGAAGCTGCAAAGCAGGAATGAGACACAGACTCTTCTCAACAAATGGCCTTTATTACTTTGCGTTACTCCTCAAGTTCTGCCTATTTCTACTTTTACAGTTTGCTGAATGTGTCATTTGCTTAAAGCGTTCCTGTTACAGCGTGATCTTAAAGGGAGATGACCTCTGAACTGCTCTGCCTCAGGCTGTAGTTTGTACGTGAACTCAGCAGCTGATCTGACCTCTGGCCTTCCTCTGCACTTTTTCTCTGAGCCGGTGTTCTTTTCACCAGGATGTCACAGTCTGTCAGTGTCCTGGCCCTCCTGTCCTGCTTGTTTGTCTGACACACTTACCATCATGCTGCCTTCACCTGTTCCATAGGACAGACAGCTCCTAATGGGAGGGTAGGTGATGTTGGCCCTTGATGTCTCTGCCTTGGCAGCACCTCACAGCAGGGCGGCTGCTCTGATCTGACAGGAATTGGGTCAGGCCGGCTCTATTGTGAGAAACATGCTGAGCTAATTAGACTTTATAAATATCCACTATGTCATCCTGTCATGATGACCTCTGCTGTTGCCCATTAAAGGGCTGCAATGGAAAGCAGCTGGACGTCCATCTCTGCTGTAAAGCACATCTGAAGAAGAAATCCAAAAACCACAGCTGACCCTTTTTTCAAAAGTTTGATGACAGAAAAGTATCAGACTCACAAGTTTTCTCTGCAATTTGTTAACAGAACTAATTTCACGCAAATTGTATGAACTGAATTGATCTAAAAGTTTATTTATATATTTTATGTGTTTTTTTTTCTTTTGACTTTTCTAAAAGACATTTGAAATGAGAACCTGCTTTGGACTTTCAAAACATGAAACTCTCCTTAACACCTGATTGAAAAGAACAGTTTGGGATTTTACAGACAGGAACCTGACTTGCAGTGGAACAAAAATTAATAGAAAGTTTACATTTTTGTTTGCACATTTTGAAATGTGCTAAATAATGTTATTCACATTCCAAGCGAACATTTCAATGTGGGCCCCATACGGTTCACCTTTGGGCTGAATTAGTGGCCCCATCTGTGTTTGCCCACACTGGAGCTAACCCAGCAGTTGTTGGGTGAAGGCGGGGTTTACCCTGAATGGTAGGAATACAACAATTCACTTTCTCTAGGATTCTATTCTAACCTCAATATTTGGGTCACATTTTTGTTTTGGTGTAAAATATGATTTTTTTTTTTTGTTGGGATCTAAATAAACCTTTTTGGATACTAGCCGGGGTGGCCGGTAACATCCAAAGTCTACCAGAAAAAATAGATTTCTGCTAGCCCAACATTTCTCTAAAAAATAATTTGAGTATTTAAAGCAAAACACTTATTCCCTTTATTTATAAAGTTTCAGTTAATGATCATTGTCTCGTAAAACAAAACACTAATAATAATTGAAAGTGTAGTTTTATGTCAGGTTTTCCAACATTACATAAATTGAATGTTGTTTACACTTGTGTTATTTTAACTCAATCTCTAAGCCTTCTTATGAACACACACCTTTCTTTAAAGCAGCAACTAATTTTATCGACGAGCATTAGACAAAAAACGTAGGCGAAGCTTTAAATCTTGATCATTACAAACTGTTTACTTTTGTTTGTGAGTCAGTCCCGATGACAATATGGGACACAGAGCAGTGAAGTCTGTTAGTGACCTGCTGGACGCTCTTGTTGTGAGTGTGGTCAACTTTGTGGCTCACACTCTGTTTTTCAATGATTTGTGATACAATTTTGTGATATCGTTTTTTATGGCAGTGTATTGCATCAAAAAAACAAAACAAAATTAAATTGAATGCTTTCATAAAAATTAAAACCACTGACAAACAACAAAATAATTACTTTAAGGATGTTTTGTTGCTGTTTTTTTTTTTCTAAAAATGAACAGAAAAACATGCACATATTGAACAAAGTGCAACGTTTTGCATTAGTGTGTTCTTACAGCCCAGTGTGTTGTAGTTGTGAGTCATTTATAAAGAGTATCAATGACATGGAGCAACAATCAAGTGTGTTTGTGTTGACTGAGGTCATTGTAAGCCAATGCTAGAGATTACCATCAGTTCTCCTGAATGCAGCAATAGCGAGCTCCAAGTGAAAGCGAATAAGTGTGGAAATTCCATGCAGCCCCTGAATGCACCTAGTGCTATGGCGAATTTGAATTAAAATCTTCAGAAAAAAGTCAGAATTAAAAGTTTGAACCGACTATGGACTGGTGGTTTGCTGTGGACAAAAGGAGAAGGAAGGTAGACAATTCAAAGTCATGGTTGTGAGTTTTAGCCCCTAGTCAGAGATGAGGTACTCTGCCTCACATCACCTGACGAAGTGGCTAGTAGAGTAGTTTTTCTAGCCGCCAAATAACAGTTTGGCAATGTTAATTTAGCCCTGGATTTGTGTATAACAAATCTTTATATATACTGTATATATACATTGCAAATACATCAATAACAATGAAGAAAAACCTTAGTGTTAGCTTATACTGAGCCAGGCGTAATACTATAAAACAATAAACACATTCCTCTCACATGTGTGTTTGACAGTTTTAACATAAACATAATGGTATGCAGGAGGATGCAACTTTTGACCACCTTTTGCTTCAATGGTGTATCATACAATTCGATTTTAAACAGAGATGTGGCATTCCTGGTTGTCGGGCATAAAAAGAAATAACTCAGAACGTTGCAGGAACACTTCTGCACCGGTTCTGATCCAGCTCTGGAAAGAGTTTGCTCCAAACATGGCATCAAAGAACCTGGAGCTCCTGTGACACTGGTGGTTGAAAAGCTCAGAGGAGCACACAATGTGTGAGGATGAGATACGCTGTTAGCATAGCTTGATGGGATTATGTCAGATGTTGCCTGGCACGCTGATTCTGCTGCCCAAAGCATAAAAGTCGAGCAGAGGCTGCATAGCATTAGGCCTCTGTTTCCCTTAGATGTTTTTCTGAAGGTCCCTCAACCTTCGGTTAGAACTCTTTAGAAGAGATGCAGAACCATTTTAGCACAAAGCCTTATTATACAATCCTGATTTAGAAGTGAAGGCTGAAAGAAAAATACAGGGACGTGAACATGTGGACAAAATATTTGTTGGTTCAAAAAATGAATGCGAATCACTTGATCAGGGCAGGTTATTATTTTCTCTGTTAAACCTTTTGAAATACTGTAGGTATGAATCTTGCTTTAAAATGGAACACAATACAGTTTATAGGAACGTCAAATCAAAGTCTGTGATTGGTCTAGAGTAGTTTATGCATGCAGTCTGTTTATCGCTTGAGTTTTAGAATCCATGCTGGTGTTGCAGTTCTCAGTGTTGATCATTGCATAAAAATGGTTATTAAATCAACCAGCGATCATACAAGGAACAAAAGAAACAGGAACAAATCCTCTTAAAAAGAGGAATAAAGATAAACACTGAGAAACCCATCTCAAAGTTGTAATATTTTACATTTGTAAATCTGAAAGTATTTTCCCTGTAGGAGTGGAGTTTTATGAAGTCTGTCATCTGCTCTTAAACTAACGACTTTGTGGGTTTTTTTATCTTGTGGTCTGTGCAGTTTTATCACTTTGCTCCCTTTGTGATTAAAAGGAAGCATCCATTATTCAGTGCAGAAAGATTCTGCTTTGTTCATTTGGCATCAGGTCAGAAGAGGATCAGAGAAGTGGGACTAAAGCTCTGACTAAATCATGGTAGATTCATATTTTCATCCAAGTACATATGAAAAATAATCACCTTAAAAGGTGGAACGAAAGTTTTACTTTTACCCTGGCAGAGACTTTGAGCAGGCCTTATATGGTTTATCCCGTCCTCTAATCCCCCAGTCCCACCAAACACATTTTACTGCAGTCGTGGAGTGGCACGAACAGAAAGCTGCATGTGGTACTGATGAAAAATCACTGAAATCAATCAGAGTCCCACTGAAGCACCACGGCCAGCCCACAAGTGTCAACTGTAAACTGTAGCCGGGACCCATTTTCACCCTATTCATATCCATAGAACTTTGCAAAGCTAATGTAGAATGTTATATATTCTACATTATATTTATATATTATTTTCTGAAAGTACTGCAGGCATTCAAGTCTTATAAACAATGGGCATTTGATTTTCAAGACATAGAATTTGTTGATTAAAAAAAAAAACGAGCTTCTAAAAATTGTTTTTAGCTAATTCCTCATCCATGGTAAAAGAATTAATGCTGGCTACATATCAAGCTAGGGATGCAACATGACATATAATATCCAGAGATTCTCATTGTTATCGTAACATCTTAAAAGAGGGTGAAGCAGAGCTGAATGTGCCACGGTGCGGGGGTTTTTATAGAAGTGCCCGCGCTGTGGTGAAACCGCGCTGCTCTACATGCTCACACCACTGCTGCTTGGCGGTCTGCGGCTTATGAGATCCTGTAGGTGATGATATCACGTGAAATGGTAAATGGTGTTCAGCTCTTTTCTATCTTGCTTTAGAGCTCAAAGTGCTTTACAGTCACAGCCTCATTCACACAAACATTCACACTCTGATTGTGGCTCCGCTGCTGCACTCTGGTGCCAGTCCTTAACCACCAGAAGCAATGGGGTGTTCGGTGTCTTACCAAAGGGCATTTTGACACATGGGCGAGCCAGGCGGGAACCAAGAGTTTTATACATGGATAAAAACTATTTAAGTTTTTCTGTTCTATCAATTCTGAATTTTTAAACCTTTGATAATTTAGAGAGAAGAGCCACTTAAAAATATTATTATTAATAATAAAAGCTCAGGGAGATCATTTCGCTTAAAGCTGCAGGTTTGTTTACAAAGGAACTTGCTATTTTGTCTTGTACAGCCGTTTCTGGTATTTTAGAGAATTCTAACTATTTTTGCTAAGTGTCTCGTGTTTTTCTGACAACATTTTGTTTTTGGTGCTGGACAAAAACACAATAGTGGAGATTAGCTGCACAGTGCCATACACCTGGTAAACGGAACAAACTAGTGTGCAGTGCATGATATGGGCTTGTCAACAATGTATGTGTTCCGTCAACCGTGACCAAGTGCACGTCCAAGTGTTTGGCTAGGTCTGTCACATGTCTACTAATGTCTTAACTCAGGAGGGTCAAAGTCAATCAGACAAGGAGCCAAAATCCAAAACACATCTTAGGTCGCAGGCCGAACCGGATAAACATTTATTGAACACTCTAAAACTAAATATTTAGATCTTAAAAACCAAAACTTTTAACACAATTATGAACTAAATATATAGCACTACCTTCAATAATGCTAGTCTGAATGCTGTAAGCTGAATTTGGCTGTTGAAGATGCTGAAATTAATAGCTAAAAACACTGAAGCTGATAGCTAGCTAAAATATGAGCTAAATGCCAAAAGCCAAAACAGCTAGCGTGTAAATATTAGCCTAGCTCCAAAACACCCCAAAAAACGTAAAAAAAAATTCCTAAATTAGCAAAAAAATAAAAGCTTGCATGTAGCTGAAATATTAGCTAAACTCTAAAAAAACGTAACAAAAATTGTAATGAATGCCAAAATGGTCCATAAAAATATATTTTGTCAAATCTATACTTAGAAATAAGTGCAAGATAACATCGGGCCATTAATAATAAAACAAAAGGATCTTTAGGGCCAGATAGAATGACCCAAAATTACAGATGCGTTGTAAAAATGCATCAGTCTCATACTGAAACTCAAAACATGATTTTTAGTAGTTGAGTTTGGAAGAATTATCAAAATGACCACATAGTTTATTAATACTAATCCAGTAACACACAAATCTAACGTTCTATGAACCATTTACATAAAAACAGGGCAGAGCGGAGATGTTGGAGTCATTAGCACTGACTGGTGGTAGTGGATGGCTTTCAGACATCCAAAAAACAATTATAAAAACATTTTACACATCAGTGGCTGTTAAATATATCACTTCCTGTAGTCAGAAATACTTCCCTGGTAAATATCGTAATAATGTAATACTCTTTGACAGGTGAGCTCCTCCTCTCAGCCTTCAAGCATCACTCTCTTGACTAAATATGATCGACTGTCTTTGCTAAAATCACCTAACGTCCACTGTCAGCCTTCAAAATGAAATCCCCCTGACCTTCAAAGCATGTCACGAGACCCGGTTTGACTGCATTGAATCGAACCATTAGTTTATGATTCTGAGGTTAATGTAATGCTGCACATTATATAACGAGTTCTAACAAGGTCTAAGCAGTCAAGAAAATTCATGTTTTCCTTCCTGGAGCATTTAAATACATCAGTCTAAATTGTTATGGGACACATTCACATCTAGTTGAGTTAAAGCCTGTAATGGTCAACGTGTAATGTTAGTCCTTCACTCTTGAACGATAGGGGCTTTACAACCCATTTATTCTCTGAGACATTATGTTCACTAAGGTGTGTGCATGTGTGTGTGTGAGCTTCATGTGCACACGCAGGGGTGCGTGCACATGAATGTGGTCTCTGGGGAAATACTTAATGACTAATAGTTTTTGCCAGTGGTTAAGTGCAAATTTAAAAAGCTTGGAATGAAGTGAGCATTCACACAAAATGACTTTACTCCACAGTCAGTGTCAGAGTGTGTGTGTGCCTCTGAAGCTGTGTCTGTGTGTGAGTGTCCTTCACTGAACGCTTTCGTGGCACACAGGTACACAAATCCATGCACACACACAGCAGATGTTCATTGAAATGAATGATGGAGCTGATTTCCATTTGAATACGGAGTAGAAGTTATTAGGTGCAGCTACAGAGACACAGCATCACTGATACTGTCTGTGTGTGCGCATGAAGAGAGTGAAAGACAGTGTGAGATAGTAGTTCTTTTCTCCTTTTCTGCATTGACTCCCATTGTTTGAAACAAAGTTAGAAACAATCAGTTCTCGGTGATAAGCCATGCAATCCCAGACACAGTGAAGTCAGACTTGTTGTGTCTGGTTGAGGTCAGCCCGTTGTAGCTGGATCTCATTATCATATAAATGCCTGCTGTCGGCCAATATGAGAGGGAAGCGGAATATTAATAAAGTAATTTAGTTGTTTACATCGTAGAAAAGGGGAAATAACTTCCAGAAAACATAAAAATGTAGAACAAAAATGAAACTTTTAAAACCAGAGAAACCATGTTTGATCTGATATTTTCAGAAAAAAATAAAACATGAGTCCAAGCAATCAATAAATGCTGACGAAATTCTCCGAACAACCAAATGGCTCAATAATCATTTGGCAGGCACTTATACTCTAAAGTAATCAAAAGAAAGTGCTGAGGAGTTCAGATGTCTTGTCCGCATTCGGTTTTCTCAGAGAACTTCCAATCTATTTCATGCTAAGTGATTCTGCCTAAACACGACCACAGAAAACCCCTCATTTAGAACCATTCTCAAACATCATTAACCTCTCCAGACCCGAGCAAAGGCTTGAGCTAACCCTTTATACATGTATTCACAGGGCTCCAATTAAGAAGAACTAACTACTGTGGTAATCAAATCCTAAATGTGATGTCCATGCATGTGGATGTTGGGACTCAAGAGGCTAAAGTGAGTGAAATGCTGCAGATTCAACTCGAACATCTAACAGTGTTGGAAACGACACTTGAAACATAAGTTGTTACTGTAGTTACTCACCATCTAATCCAAATAGTACTTGACTTCGTAACTGATTTAAGTTAGTTGCTTGTTTCCAGGAAAAGTAGGCGGCTGGGTGTCTCAGTGGGCTAGGTGAAGGGCTGGTACTCAGGAGCCCTGGGTTCGATTCCAGGGTTGTCCACTGATCCCCACCCAGATTGGGTCCTTAGATAAGACCCTTGATGCTGCTGCCTAACTGGGTCCCTGTGCCCCTCAAGTACAGGGTTGTGTCAGGAAGGGCATCCGGCGTAAAAACTCTGCCAAATCACTGATGCCAAACAGTGGGTGCTGTTACGCTGTGGCGACCCCGAAAGGGATAAGCCGAAAGTGAGAGAAGAAGAAGACTTGTTTCCAGGAAAAGTAACAATGCATTTTTGTAAAAAAAAAAGTCTGTCAAAATTTTAATTTCCTAAACAGTTTTCACAGGTCAACTGAAATGAGCATTATGTCATATCAACATGTACTTTCATATAACCTTCAGTATTTATTTCTTTATCAACAGCCAGCGAAAAGTTGCTGGTTCCGAGGCAGAGACTGTTCTCTCCCTCCAGTTTAGACTCCAGTTTAGACAGGATTTTTAAAGGCAGAGATACTGTCATGGTCTCCCAGTCTCTCTATTGTGGCTAACATGTACACGAGGGAAGTTGCAGGAAGAGTCCTGGACCTGTGTCTTGGTATAACTCCCAGCCACTGGCTTAGATGCAGTGAAGCAAATAAGTATGTAAAGACATCATTTGATATGAGAAAAAATATCTTTCAAATTGTATGAATTAAAAAAAATATATATTTGTATTTTACTGCTGCAAATAAGTATTTGAAAACCTGAGAAAATCCATGTTTTCCAAATATTTTCTGTAGGTTTTCACCAGGTTTGCCCACACTGCAGTAGGATTTTGGCCCTCTCATGCAGGCTGTGTACGAGGGACATGCGAGGAGTGCACACCTTTCACTTGAACAACTTTAACGGGCTCAGTGTTTGAAGGAGAGCTCTGGCAGGAGAAAGTTTGTAGATTTAGAGGATTAAGGGGAGAATTAAGCTTGCTAAGAAGAGGAGGATGTCCCTTTTATGGAGCATTTTGATCTAATTTCTCCCAACAATGTATTCACAATAGGACTTCTATAATGACTCATAACAACCCCCAGCATGGCTTTCAATGAACTCCCAGGTCTATGTGACCTGAAACCATTCAGTTCTTTGTTTTGGTCAATAACCACCCAACTCCTTTCTCTGAGGAGCGAATAAAAACCATCTCTCTCCCATGTTCAATTCAGGAAGTCTCTCAGATAGGAGAGGAAATGTCTTAAATTTAACAATGAAGCACAGATGAGCTTTAAAGAAAAATGTCCTGTAATCAAGATGACATTAAACTTTCAGTAAAGGTACCAGAGTTGTAACATTAAAATCAGTAGTTAATTAGATGACCCTGTAAAACCGTAAGGCCGTTATAAACGGTGTTTAATTTAAACTGTGTTATTGGAAATACTGGCACTAAAGCAAATATCTGTAAACCTAACGTGTTTAGTTAAAGCTGGTTAAAGATGAAAATCCTGTTTTTAGAGTTTCTAACATGTCTGTTTGTCATTTTTCTTCTGAAAGAGAACAAATGTAATCAGAAATCATGTTGTTTTTACATTTCTGAGTATTTCTCCTTTTAAATCAATCAAAGTGTCTTGGACAGACTCTGTTTGAATGAATGATCTTCTTTCCATCAACAGCTCTGCTGCACATGCACTAAACCCTCATCTGTTCCTAGTGTCTAGTTCAGGTTCTGGAGAAGAGAAGATGGTATCTTCACATTGACTGCAGTCAAATGAGCCGCCGTTCACATTTCTGTGGTCAAATCAGCATCACTGGATTTTTGGTGTGAGTTTCATCCAATACTTACGGTAGCAGGACTGAGAACGCTGGAAAATCTCCACCAGACTCCACGGAGCTTCTTGATGTGACCACGGAAATGTGAACGGCGGCTCATTTGACCGCAGTTGGAAAGGATTGTAAATCAATGAAAGAGCATTTTGATGTTAGCTTTGATTATTTTATCAAGAACTCTGAGAAACCAATGATTGAATGTATTGATCACAGTCAATAAACATTGGAGAATTAGCTAAAAGAGTCTTTGGTGAACTGGAAGGAGAAAGAATCAGGATTTTGGAGGAAGTTCTGTCCATGAAGATCTTCACTTCCTCGTCCAGCTGACATCCGGATCAGAACCATACGGCTGGACATTACCCAGATTGATGGATGTTTTTATGTAGCAGCGGGAAGATTTATGCTAGTGAGACACAGAGCTATCATAATCAGACAGGGGGGATCAGGGGTGGAGCTCCAAAAGCCACGCCCCCTCAGAAGAGATTTTGGAAACAGAGGCTTCAGAATAACATGAAAAATGTCTTTTTAAGACATTTAGGTTGTGGGATTTTGATTAGAAACTTCATAATTAAAACATTACTGGGAACGTTTTTTTAAATAAAATAAATTGTCATAGGGAGACTTTATTAAAACACCTGGAGTTATTTTTGATTACTTGCAGGCCCTTTATTATTGCATTTATCTTGTGATGTGTAGAAAATGTTAGACACAAAAACGTCTGTTTTATGACACGTAAGAGGTTTTACTTAATGGGTTTGTTAACCTAACCCTTGTTAACCTAACCCTTGTTAACCCTAACCCAGGCCAAAGTCTTTCTGTTGTCCCAGTTCGTGCTTTTGTCATGTTCTTAACTATAGCTTCCTTGTGAGTTTGGTGTTTGTTAAATTGTTCTGGGCTTCTCCTTCAGTACATGTGCCGTCTCCTGCTGCAGACATCATCAGAACAAAGCAGTAATCTGCAGAGTTGATTTTTGGTTCGCACACAGCTTGACCCCTTTCTAAAGCCTTGTCAACTTAACGAGGAAAAATGACAAAAGTCCTCCTTCACTTCATTTTTTCTGAAGGTGATTTTAGTGGACAAAAAAAGAACTGCACTGCTTTTCTTTTAGCAGGATGTGAAGAAGGAGTTGATTGCTGTGGAATGGCTCTCCTGTGTCTCCTCCTCTCAGTGTCTCATGAGTAATTCCTGGAATTCGAGTTATAGGCTTTGTTGTTTGTCTCAGAATGCAGTTTGTTTGATGCAGCTGTTTGTACTTAAAAGGAAATCATTGGCTCTTAATTAGAGCGATACTGCAGTGATAAAGTTACACCTCTACATAATGATATATTGATAGTAGTTGCAGGACAACACCTTTTTACAAACATCTAGTCTCTCTTTTTCCTCCACCAGCTACAAAGTTTGAAAATCCTTTTCTTCCATGTTTTATTCTTAATAAAACTTAAAAATATATTTTCTTCTTCTTAAAAAAAAAAAACAGACAACAAATGACTGATTGCAGTCATTTGTAGCAGTTGAGGGTTTCTGTGTTCCTGGCTGCAGTGACATCATGTATGCGAGCATTCTGACAGTTACTGGGCTTCTCGTGTGTTTGTGTGCTGTTTTTGTGTGTGTTTGTGCGTGCGTTTGCTGACGAGGGGAATTTTGATTCTCTCGGAGAGCTGACAGCAGCATTATAGCTCTGGGTGCAGCACAGGTCCCTTCAGGCCTCATCCTTGTCTCTGCTGAGGCTAAAAATGTCTTCTGCCTCATCTCTGCTCTCACAGTCATGAGCATCGCTGCATGTTCCAAGAAAACAACAGAGCTGGAACATGGCAGCTTCACCTTCCTGCCATTCTCGTTACAACTCAATTTGACCCAATACTAGTTGGAGTTGCTCTTCTGCCAGTGATATTTGCATCTCAGCAGCTGAAACTGCTGTGACTGATTAGCTTCAAAACGAGATTCTGATCCAGTGGTGATAATTTTGTAGGTCACGTGACTAAGTGAGTAATGTCCCAGCAAACAGCCTTTTACAGGACTTTGAGTCTTTATGGAACAATTATAACGGCTGGATAGCTCCGATATTGCTCCCTGCTTTTGTTGCAACAGTAATGTTAGGTTGGGGCTGTAAGCTAGCAGGAGAGTGTAAAAAGGGATGATGGAACGTCAGGGTGCAACACAACTCAGAGGTTTAGTCTTCTCAACATATTTTCTAAACCAGCGGTCCCCAATCTCTTTGTTATCACACAACTCAGAGGGGAATTTCTAATGAACTCCTGCCGATCTGCAGAAACTAAGTCCTAGAAAGTTTTGTTGAGTTTGTCTAAAAACAGCGTCATCCTAATTAAAGACTACTGGGAACACTTTGAAAATAGATGAAAGGATGATTAGATTGGGACTAACATTTTGAACTGACTGGATTGAATGTATTTCTTCCCTACTGCTTTGGTTTATTTTTTAGTATTGCTAGTTTTCCCTAGTAGCAGTTCAGATGGCACCGTTTTTGTCATTCACAGGAGTAAACCACACTCTGTAACACTGTCCTTCCTGAAAATGAATGTTAGCTAATATGTCTGCCTGTTGTGTTCAAAACAAAACTAACCCTGAAAAACTGCAGTTTGAACAGTTGACTGGGTAAGGATCGACTGAAGCTAATGAGCTCCAACACATTCCTTCTCTAGCAATAACTTCTGGATTATATGTGATAGCTTGCTGCCTAATTAACTGAACCTGCTGAGTAACCTCACTAATGCAGTATTCAGGCAAACCTCAGACTGACTTTAATATTATCGTTGGTCCTTTTTCAGTTCCGCCACAGTTCTTGAACTATCCAACCAACACCTATGCCTACGAGTCAACCGACATCGAGCTGGAATGCGCCGTCACAGGAAATCCGCTGCCGACTATCCGCTGGATGAAGAACGGGGAAGAAGTCATCCCAAGTGATTACTTTCAAATAGTGGTGGGTCATGCTGAATGGAAATATATATCATGTATTTTTAAAATAAAGGATCCTTAAGCAATGTTGGATTCAGGTTGCCCATAAGAAGAATTTTTCGCTGATTAGTTACTGTTGAGGTGACTCAAATTCTCTATATTATTGGCCTAAAGCAGGAGTGTCAAACTCAATCATACCAGGTGCCAAAATCCAAAACACACCTTAGGTCACGGGCTGAACAGGATAAACATTTATTGAACACTAAAACTACATTTATAAAACTTTAAACCTGTAACTTTTTAACATAATTATGAATAATAAAAAGGCAGGGGGGCTGCACGGTGGCGCAGTGGTTAGCGCTCTTGCCTCACAGCGAGAAGGCCCCGGTTCGACTCCCGGCTGGGACCTTTCTGTGTGGAGTTTGCATGTTCTCCCCGTGCATGCGTGGGTTTTCACCGGGGACTCCGGCTTCCTCCCACCGTCCAAAAACATGCTTCATAGGTTCATTGGTGACTCTAAATTGCCCCTAGGTGTGGATGTGAGAGTGAATGGGTGTGTGATTGAGGCCCTGAGACAGACTGGCGACCTGTCCAGGGTGTACCCCGCCTTCGCCCTTCAGTAGCCGGGATAGGCTCCGGCACTCCGCGACCCCGAAAGGGACAAAGCGGTTAAGAAAATGGATGGATGGATAGTTACTGTTGAGGTGACTCCAATTCTCTACATTATTGGCCTAAAGCAGGAGTGTCAAACTCAATCACACGAGGGGCCAAAAATCCAAAACCCACCATAGGTCGTGGGACGAACATGATAAACATTTATTGAACATTCTAAAACTACATTTTTAGAACTTTAAAACTGTAACTTTTTAACATAATTATGAACTAGATATGAAGCATTATCTGCAATAATGCTAGTGTGAATGCTGTAAGAGGAATTTGGCAGCTGAAGATGCTGAAATTGATAACTAAAAATGCTGAAGCTGATAGCTGAAAACTTTGAAGCTGATAGCAAGCTAAAATATTAGATAAATGCTAAATTAGCCTAAAGAAATAGCTTAGGTTAGCCAAAACAGCCAGCATGTAGCTGAAAAAATTTGCTAAACTTCAAAATATATAAAAAAAAAAAATGAAAAAAGCCTAAATTAGTCAAAACAGCTAGCATGTAGCTGAAATATTAGCTGAACTCCAAAATAGCCTAAACAATCTCCGTAAATACCAAAATTATCCAAAAAGCTAGCAAAATGACAATTTTTAAACCTTTAGAACCATACATTTTTAACTTAAATATGAATAAAAAATACAGGAATATTATTCCAGAATTAATTAAATTAAACCTTAAATAACTTCCAATATTTTACTCTGCATGAAATATATTTTGTCAAAATTATACAAGTTAGAAATAAGCGCAAGATAACATTGGGTCAATAATAACAATAAAATGATCTGGAGGGCCGGATAGAATTACTCGGAGGGCCGGATCCGGCCCCCGGGCCTTGACTTTGACACATGTGGTCTAATGTTTTATCTTCCATTAAGTGTGTGCAGTTACATTTTCCCACAGTTCTCAGCTCTTTTTCACTTTAAGCCTTTTGGTAAAGCTGCATCGTTGCACACACACGACTAATCTTTTTGATCGAACCATTTAAAAAGTGGGTTTCATTTCCAGCTGACAGAGATGATAAAAATATTTAGTAAGTGAATTGTAAAATAATTACTGAAAGCTGGTTGCAGTAATGAGTGTTGCACTGTGACCAGCGTGAAGTGAAGATCTTCCCGCTGTTTAGTAATCTGATAAATCTCTTTATCACTGTTCACTGCTGCTTTTCTCAGTTTTTTCTGGATGTTCACGTTGTGCCAGTCGCCTACACAGTCAAAGGCAGACCTAGATTTCAGGTGTGTTTTTGACATGCAGTTGTTGTCTTTCAGGACGGGAGCAACCTGCAGATTTTGGGTTTGGTGAAGTCTGATGAAGGATTTTATCAGTGTGTTGCTGAGAACTCTGCCGGTAGCGCGCAGGCTATGGCTCAGCTGCTGCTCCGAGAGCCAGGTATGAACACACACAAACACCCACGTGTATGGATGCACTCAGCAATGACACAAACCAAACACAATCAACCTGCCTCCGTAACTCTGTAGGAACACGTTTTTCTTTCAGCAATGGAAAAAAATGTGTAAAATGAAGTGTATGTGTCCCAAGTTTTGAAGGTCATCCAACTTTTTATTATTATTTTAAAACATTTGACACCAACTTGCATTTATAATTTACTCATTCCAGTTATAGCCCATCTAAGAATGAACACCTAATGGAAAGGTAAAACTGCTCTGCTTTTTTATTTTACCTAAAATACATCTGCTGCCAATACTTTTATGGGACAGTCTTAGAGTTGAATATCAAAGATAGATTTCTTTAATAAACCTACATGTCTCATCTAAACACATTTGCATGCAACAGTAATTGTGTCTAGAACAGCCATTCGTGCAAACTGCAGTCAGAATTTGAACTTATCCCCCTGCATTAGCAGGCGTATTCCATCCGCGCTTGTTTGCATCTGTAAGTTGTCAGGACTTTCTGCTTAGCGTGCTTCTTGTTGTAAAGCTTTTGTTCACTTTAAGGGGAGCTGGATATTTGATCTGCTTTTTTCTGTTTCTCAGTAATCAGATTAAAGTCGCAGCTGAGAGAACACCAGGCTAGCTAGCTTTGGCACAGTGGTTGTTTGTTGTGCTGTTGATTGTGTTTGGGTTAAAATCCTGTAGGCATGTGGGGTGACAGCAGTTGCTACAGACAGACTCGCACACACAGACACAAACACTAAGCTTTTCAATAGAATCCCTGAGTCAGCACAACGCATTCTGAGCACTTAAAGCGCCCCCAGCTGTGGCTCTGTGTGGGAGTTTGTAGGTGTTTTGTGGATGTAAATGAAAAAGCTGTAAGGGAAGTGAGCCCCTGGGTACTTCCTCAGGGAAATTGTGTTGATGTGATGTCTGGATAACCCTGTGGGACACAGAGGATGCAGTGACAGGAGCCTGCACATGTGCTTTTACATCTCCCAGTTCTCAGCCAGAGTCACATGGTACCACTGGAATAAACAAACAAACCAACAAACTACCCCCCCGCCCCCGCCCGCAAAAGCAAACACTCTAGAACAAGAGTGTCAAACTCAATTGCACAGGTGGCCAAAATTCCAAACTCGCCAAACAGGATAAACATTTATTGAACACTCTGAAACTATATTTTAAAACTTTAAAACTGTAACTTTTTAAAATAATTATGATCTAGATATACAGCATTACCAGCAATAATGCTAGTGTGAATGCTGTAAGATGAATTTGGCTGCTGAAGATGCTGAAATTGAAACACTGAATCTGATAGCCAGCTAAAGTATTAGCTTTCTTTATTCACTTCAGCTTAACCCTTTAACAGCCAGTGACACTTAAACACAAAATCTTTAACAAGCTGTAACTTTTTAACACGATCAACGTAATAATTCCAGTACATTCTGCAGGAGAAAAGCTCCCGCATTGTCACTTTTCTTCTTATGTTGTTCGTGTTAACGGTTGAAAAATTACAGTAGATCAAAGAACATAAACACTGGAGCTCTAGTGTTGAAGGGTTAGCCAGAATAAAGACTGAATCTAAACAAAGTCACACGTCTCCATTCTGCTGCATAGTTTAACTGGTCGGCTAAGGTTAGGTTCAAGTTGAACTGAACTGGCTGAGGCGCTTTTAGTTTTCACTCTGTTTCTGACCTCTTCTTTGATCCTGATGTTTGTTGCAGCTAAAACCTGACTAAACTTTAACATGACTGCACATGTATGACTGCAGAACAACACTAGGTTCACACTTGACGTGAAAGCGCCGTGAAGCAGCACGGAGCCGAGTTCACGCGTCGTCCGCTCTCTCCTGCAATTCACATCAAATGTGAATTTTTCTGTGACGGTCGACAGGCGTTTCTGCTAGAGGTTTTTTTTTTTTTTTTCATGGCGAAACGATGCGTTGCATGGCGTGCGCCTTCTGTGGAGGACCGCGGCGCTCCACGCCTGGTGTGAACCACACCATAGGCTAACAATGGCGCCGAGTGGAAGCGACCTCTGTTGTGCGCTGGTTCGTGGTGCTTTCCCGTCCAGTGTGAACCAGGCGGGACAGGTTATGAAGAACCTGTTGTGTGTGTTTGAGTGCTATCTGAGCTCCCTCATGGAGGATGGTCTCTCTTCATCCCTGACTGTCTTTGCTTTGTTCTTTCTCTTTCTGTCTCTGCTTTAATCACCGTTCAGCATGTTCTCCTCCCCTGAGCCAGCAGCACAGATGGCAGCACATACACATTTAGAGGGTCAGATGGTTGGTGTTATCACTTGGTTACTATCACCACGGGAACCACACATCCCAGCAGGCTCAGCATGGCCAATCAGACATTCCCACGAGAAATCACAGCAGTGTGTGAGCACGTGAAATGTGTGCGTGACTGTCAGCCTGCCACCTTGTTACCCTTGAAAATGCCAGGCCTCTTGATCTTTTGGAATGACTTCTGACACTAGCTCAGCTCTGGCAGGCAACACACATGCACACAAAGTACTCAGTGATTTTGTTGTGATTTTTATCAACAACCTCAGTTTCCTGTGCTGGAAAACATTTCACCACAGCTCAAACTTTAATGACATCAGGCAGTTTCATTAAACGAGAACACATGTTGATTGAGACGTCTAAATACAGCAGAATGCCTTATGCCTACAGTTTAATGCCTCCTTTGCAGGAATAATATCCACTCAGAAGCTTTCCACCCACAAACAGCCAGGGATTGTCAAGTGTGTGCAGGTAAAAAATAAAACACACAGAGGGTTTTGAGTGTAAAAAATGCTGACTCACTGTTTGTTTTTTTACATTTTCAAAGCTAGAATTGACAAAACTGTTGCAATAATAAACATTTTTCTTGAGTCTCTTTAACTTCCCATTTTAAGAAAATCAGGTTTTTGAATGTCTTCAAGTTCCTTTCATTGCACCACATTTGCAGTCATTTATTGGCAAAATCAAATGATTATGATCGTCGTTTGACTTAGTTTGATTTAATATCAAGGGAGAGGAACAACGTCCAGATTTCAAACCAAACATTCTGTGAGGTCAGTCCTTCAACGCTGTTTCATCTTGAAAACTACCCCGTCTTAGTTCCACCTTCTCTGCTTATTCTCTTTTTCCACATGGAGCTCAACAAATGTCGTTACAGAAAAAGTTTTCTCTGCGCAATAAAGTCTTAAAACAAAGGTTTTTTTCTAGACTTCATTTGTTTATGGAAAACATGGATAAAGTTGAGCGGGTAGCTTGGGTTTGTATGTTTTAACCTTTATGCTATCCTAGGCATGTTTACATTAAAAATGGGGTAATCTTTTCAGTGATTTTTTTTTTATCTTCACTGGTGTCCATAGCAGACATAAAACCCTGTCAACCTTTGTCATGGGAGGGATCATACATCAATATGAGGGTGGGGTCAACTGGACCCCATAAGAGAGCACAAACGTTGAAGAGCTCTACAGAGGTGCCGCCAAGCACATTGCTGTGTCTGTGTTCACCAGATCTTTCAGTCTCCCTGTGCGGTGTCCTTCAATCCTATGGCTGTTCCTTCTGTCTGTCTGTGGCCCAGTTTGAGCATTAACCTGAGAGGAGAGCAGTAAAATCAAACTGGAGGATGTTTTTGTTATCCTGATGAAAATAAAAACCCATGGAGCTAGGGCAATCATGTCAGATGACCACCCGCCAGCGGGCCAGCATAGAGAGCTGCAGTGCAGAGACCGGCAGTCTGAGCCGCAGAACCTCACTAGCTGTGCTGGACTCTGGGCTTCAAGGCCTCAGATCCCATCTGTACATTGACTTAATATTGAAACTTGACACTCTTGCTGCACGAAATCCGGTGTGAATGCAGCATTAGAACATCAACTTCAAATGGAACATTTCAAATCATTTTATCTGTGCTGGTGTGAACACATAAGATATTTGTATTTGAAATTAGGAAACACTTTTAAGCTGTTTGGTCTGCAGTCACTCTCCTACTGCTGTGACTCAGTGAGAAGGGCGGAGGGGGGATTTGTCTGTAGAATTTTCTAAATAAAGGTGATGTTAAACAGACTGGTTTACTGTGCATAGTTGGGTCATATCAGACATTTTTAGATTGAGACCCAACGCTGCAGGGCTTCTGCATCATGCATCTTGCTGACAGAGGAAGTTCACATGTGGTATTTGGAAGTATGCTTCGATTTATTTTTGCTTTTCTTTCTTTTTCTCTTTCCTGTTTTTTACAGTCATCAATATTTTTCACTTCTGCTCCAAAAATTAACAATTAGTTTTAAACAGGCTCTCCCCTTTAACGAATATTTATTACTTATATAAAACT
>NC_050523.1:25776600-25778729 GCF_002922805.2 Oryzias melastigma | reverse complement strand
CAGAAGGATGGGGATATGCTGTGCAGTCGCCGCAAGGTGGGGGTGCTTTGAGTGACATTGCTGGCGCACACATGACAGGGTATGGAGGTGCGCTATGTGCGCACCGGGGGAGTCAAGCGTTTGCAAGTGTGTAGCGGTCTTGTCCAGCAGGACATGAATGGACTATGACACTAGATCAGAGATCTCCAACCTGAGGCTCTGGAGCCACATGCAGCTCTTTCCCTCCTCCATTGTGGCTCTCTGGGTTTGAAGAAAAAAAACAATTTGAATAAATGATGGTTTTGTAGCATTTGTTCATTTACTTTAATTATTTACATTTTGTTACTTCTGCTTCGATTTAAACAAAACTGAGCATAAAGATGGTAAAATGTTTAATTTGCTATCAGAGCGGATTATTATCAGAATGACATCCTCTTATTGCATTTAGTTTTAAAAGTTTTTTTATTCTACACCAAAGTTGTTGTGTTTGTATTCAATAGTAAAAGGAGAAAAATTATGAAGGAACACTAAAGTACAATGATAGAAAAGACATTTTTACATGTTTAGTTTAAGTAAATCTGCTGCAGCTGAAGGATCTGATTAAACACAAGATGATTTTATTTTGAAAGGAGCTTGTATGAGTAAAATAAGTTAATTTTATAAAGAAAAACTCAATTTTAGAGATTATTTTAAAGCTATAATGTATTAATGAATGTCTCAATTGCCACAAGAACATAAATAAAGTATTGTTTTAACTTTGACGTGGGGACTTTGTGGCTCTCGTTGGATTTTAGTCCAGAGGAAACTGGTTCATATGAATCTTAGTAACGGCATTACAAAAAATCTGCTTTCACCCCCTTTAATATTTGAATGGGCCTGAAATTACTTAGTACTGGAAAAATTTGGCCCCAGTGTGAAAAAGGTTAAGAACCTCTGCTTTAAACTGACTGATAAGGAGCCAGCTTTAAACTGACCAATCAGGAGCCAGCTTTAAATCAACCAATCAGAGGTCAGCTTTATACTGACCAATCAGGAGCCAGCTTTAATCTGGCCAATCAGGAGCCAGCTTTAAACTGACTAATCAGGAGCCAGCTTTAAACCGACCAATCAGAGGTCAGCTGTAAACCAACCAATCAGAGGTCAGCTGTAAACCAACCGATCAGAAGTCACTTTTAAATTGACCAATCAGAGTTCATTTTTAAACCAACCAATCACGAGCCAGCTTTTAACCAACCAATCAGGAGCCAACTTTAATTTGGTCGATCAGAAGACGGCTTTAAACTGGCCAGTAAGGGCTAAGCTTTAAACCGACCAATCAGGGCTAAGCTTTAAACTGGCCATTAAGGGCTAAGCTTCAAACCGACCAATCAGGGCTAAGCTTTAAACCAACCAATCAGGAACCAGCTTTAAACTGGTCAATCAGGAGCCAGCTTTAAACTGACCAATCAGGAGCCAGCTTTAAATCAGCCAATCAGAGGTCAGCTTTATACTGACCAATCAAGAGCCGGCTTTAAACTGGCCAATCAGGAACCAGCTTTAAACTAACAAATCAGGGGCCAGCCTTAAACCGACCAATCAAGAGCCAGCTTTAAACCACTAAATCAGAGGTCAGCTTTAACCTGGCCAACCAGGGCTAAGCTTTAAATCGACCAATAATGAGGCAGCTTTAAACTGACGAAACAAGAGCCGGGAGCCAACCAATCAGGAGCCAGCTTTTAACCGGGCAATCAGGAGCCAGCTGTAAACCGGCCAATCAGGAGCCGGCTTTAAACCAGCCAATCAGGAGCCGGCTTAAAATCAAGCAATCAGGAGCCGGCTTTAAACTGGCCAATCAGGAGCTGGCTTTAAACCGGCCAATCGGGAGCCGGCTTTGAACCGAATAATCAGGACCCGGCTTTAAACCAACCAATTAGGAGCCAGCTTTAAACCAACCAATCAGAGGTCAGCTGTAAACCAACCAATCAGAAGTCACTTTTAAATTGACTAATCAGAGGTCATTTTTAAACCAACCAATCACGAGCCAGCTTTTAACCAACTAATCAGGAGCCAACTTTAATTTGGTCAATCAGGAGACGGCTTTAAACTGGCCAGTAAGGGCTAAGCTTTAAACCGACCAGTAAGGGCTAAGCTTTAAACCAACCAATCAGGAG
>NC_050523.1:25721417-25773458 GCF_002922805.2 Oryzias melastigma | reverse complement strand
AACCGACCAATCAGGAGCCGGCTTTAAACCGACGAATCAGGAGCCGGCATTAAACCGACCAATCAGGAGCCGGCTTTAAACCGACCAATCAGGAGCCGGCATTAAACCGACCAATCAGGAGCCGGCTTTAAACCGACCAATCAGGAGCCAGCTTTAAACCAACCAATCAGGAGCCGGCTTTAAACCAGTGATTTTTAACCAATCGCGGTCTTTTAGCACCCCCTAGTGGGCACCAAAAAAATTTCTGTCTCTGTCCTCAACCTGCCGCCCGCATGGGCCGCGGGACCTGAATGCAGCTTCCTACCACTTAGTGGAAGTTATATTTATTTATTAACTTTTTTATAAGGTGTTTTTAATGCTGCTGTTATAAGTTGGACGTCATAGTTTCATACTCATCAATTGAAATTAATATTTTAATTTAATAAATATGGGAAGATTAAAATTCATATGACGGCTCCAAGGCAGAGCAGAGCGCCCTAGAGCGAGTGAAGCTGTCTGCTATTACAAATCCCAGATGGAGGAAACAGATTATTATTTTATTATGTTATGGGGTCCGACGCGAGTTTACTACAACAACTATTATTGTCAAAGAATCGCAGAAACTCAGCATTTCTCCGCGAAAGTCCCGCCTGCTGATGAGAGACGAGCAGCAAAGAGACACGCCCCCACACCTGAAATCCAGCTGGGTCAAACATGTCACCAGGGGTTAAAGTAAGCCGGAACGCTCCGGTTCTGGTAAAAGAGTTGGAGGCGGAGCACCACTCCGGTGGGAGAGATCAGCTGAGCGGCCGGTTTTCACCGTATCACACATGACAAAAGCTGCGGTCACTCTTATTCTCGTTCCCGGGCCGTCTCATTCTGGATCCATCCGCTTCACTTGTTAACATTTTGGGTGTCTCCAATTCATCGCCACCCTAAACGATCTAATCTGATCTAATCCCAATCTACCGTGACAACAGTCATGGATGACGACGCACCTTCGTGACTCTTTTTCCTTTCTTACTTTTTCAAAAGAGGCGCGCTCTTTTTTATGATTACTCTAGTCTTTTCTACGTTTCCCCGCCCCGCGGGCGCGCACGTGCAAAGGACAGAGATGTGCTGTGCACATACGCGCACGCTGAAGGATGGGGATCTTGCGCTCGCGGAAGGATGGGGATATGCTGTACGCGGGCACAGTCGCCGCAAGGTGGGGGTGCTTTGAGCGAAATTGCTGGCGTGCTCATGACGGGGTTTGGGGGCTCTAAGCCCGTGCAGGTGCGGAGCGTTCTTGTCCAGCAGAACATGAATGGACTATGAGACTAGATCAGAGATCTCCAACCTGAGGCTCTGGAGCCACATGCAGCTCTTTCCCTCCTCCATTGTGGCTCTATGGGTTTGAAGAAAAAAACAATTTGAATAAATGATGGTTTTGTAGCAATTGTTCCTTTACTTTTATTATTTACATTTTGTTACTTCTGCTTAGATTTAAACAAAACTGAGCAAAAAGATGATAAAATGTTTAATTTGCTATCAGAGCGGATTATTATCAGAATGACATCATCTTATTGCATGTAGTTTTGTATTCTACATTCAAATTGTTGTGTTTATATTCAATAATAAAAGGAGAAAAAAGATGAACACTAAAGTACAATGATAGAAAAGACATTATTACATGTTTAGTTCAAGTAAATCTGCTGCAGCTGAAGGATCTGATCAGACACAAGATGATTTTATTTTGAAAGGAACTTGTATGAGCTACTTTCAAAAGTAAAAGAAGTGATTTTATAAAGGTAAAAACTCAATCTTAGAGATTATTTTAAAGCCATAATTTATAAATAAATGTCTCAATGGCCACAAAAACATAAAGTATTGTTTTAACTTTGACGTGGGGACTTTGTGGCTCTCGTTGGATTTTAGTCCAGAGGAAACTGGATCATATGAATCTTAGTAACTGCATTACAAAAAATCTACTTTCACCCCCCTTAATATTTGAATGGGCCTTGAATCACTTTGTACTGGAAAAATTGTGTGAAAAAGGTTAAGAACCTCTGGTTTAGAAGACACAGCTAAATGAGCACAAAACGATTCATTTTGGTCCAATTCTAAAAAGGGAAAAATTCTGATCATCAGAAAAATAATTCCAGGTCATGGTAATAATGTTTTTGTACAAAGTGTAAGAAATGAACGACATTTCAAACTTTAAAAAAATAAATACATTATTATAAGCGGGTTGGTGGATAGCCGACATCGCCGCAGACCGCTAGCGCCCGTTATATATGAGCCGGTCCACGCCCGGATCAGAGCGACACGCTCCGATCCAACTGAGAACAGTGCAGCCCGGTCGACAGTCACATCTAGGTGTGACCACCAGTGGGACTGTAACTTTAACTTTCTGATGCTGTTCAACTTCTTTTTGGAGCGGCAGTGGTGCACAGGTAGAGCGGTCATCCTTTCTTCAGTAGATTACAAGTTCGATTCCCACACTCCCTGCATACGCGCCTACGTGTCCTTGGCCAAAACATTGACCCCCACATCCCTCCTGGTGGGTATAGGTGCCAGTGAAACCACCATCAGTGAGTGAACGATGTGTGGGTGAGTGTGACTGTAAAGCACTCTGAGCCTTCTAAGACAGCGTGATATAAGTATGCGCCATTTTTTAAATATTATTTCTAGACTTAAATCATGATTTTTTTTTCCAGATTGAGATTATTACAATGAAATGTACGGAGATTTCATTAAGACTTTATTAGAGCAGAAAAATAAAAAGCAGTCAAATATGATAATTTTTGACTTTTTTCTTTTTTATATCTGCATTAGCATCCTGAAAGCCACTGCGCGTCATGTTTTGTTTATTCAATATTTTCTACCAGTTGGATTTTTGTCTGGATATTTTTGTTTTACTTTGTTTTCTACTATAAAATGATGGTTAGAGCAATGTAGACACCGCAGAGCAGAGAAGAATGCCATGACAGATAATTTCCTGGCTGCTGTGGGAAAGGAGATAAAGAGATGATCAGGATGACAGCAAAGAAAGAGAGAGTGTGAAAGGAATGCAAAAAAAGGAATAGCAAAAAATCCAATCAGACGTTGTGGGTCTGCGGTTCCGGGAGAGGCAGGATAGATTAAGGATACGGTGGAAAAAAATTCAATGAGGCAAAAGAATAGATTAAGGAAAAAGGCTAAAGAAAGAGCAGAGTCAGTTGGAGAGATGGTTGGAGAGAAAAAAGCAAAAGTGAAGTACAAAAGAGGAAAGGAGGGAAAAGAAGAGAGAAATAAGGGATTGAGGCAATAGAGATAAAATGCAATCAGCTTGCATGATTTTATCAATGCTGAGAGAGAGAGAGAGAGAGAGAGAGAGAAGAAAGGTAGGACATGGATGGACGGAAGGGGAAAAGTAGAAGTAAAAGAGAGGAAGAGACGGGAGGGTCAAGCGAAGGGCAGGGCGGGTGAGGGAGAGGTGGAGTAAGGTGTGGGGGGGTGTCAGCCATGACAGATTTGTATTCCACAGTGTGCGTCTGACCTTAGCAAACCCATCACACACAAATACACACACACACTTTATCTCCCACACACAGAAACGCTTTCCTCCGTCACCTCTCCACACACACAAATCAACACTTTACCTTCGCTGTAGCACTGTGTGCAGGATTTTGTCCATACAAAGGAGGGGTTTGTTGCCATAGTGATGACAGTCTTTCTTCTTCTATCATGTGAGGACCAAATAGGTGTTTGAGCGTGAGGCAGGTGGAGGTAAACATTGGCTGTTTGCCTCAGACTCTCAGCTGTGCCGGATGCTTCCTGCTTATAAGCTTACATATGCAAATATGCACAGTTATTGCTGAGAGCATTTAAAGTTTCTTCTGCAAAACTTTATCTCCACATTTCCAGTCTTCATTATTCTAGCTCAGAGCACATTCCTTATTCTGACCTCCTGTCATCATAGGAATCCTCTTAGTGCTTCACCCACTTTGCTACTTTGTTCTGGCTCACACTTCTCCATGGTATTCTGGTCTCTGCTTCATGGCTCATGCGTGTGTCTCACCAACACAATGATCATTCTCATCATTCTCATCATTCTCATAACAGCAGTTCATCATGTCAATAAAGGAGGGTCTTCAGCCGTCTGCTTCCTAAAGAAATGAACAAATAGACGCGGCAAGTGTGCCGATATTATATCTATGGTTTAGAACGGCAAAGCTGACAGCTGAACGCTATTTAAAGCTATTTTACGTAAATAATAAAAGGTAACCTAACCAACTGTCACTGAAATTCATACAATATTAAGGTTCTAAATGTCCTTCCTGGTTGTATTTCCCTCTCAGATCAGATGTCAGTATTCCTCCTGCAGAATGCTCCACAGCTGCTTCCCCAAAATCCTCTGGATGATATCAACCCTTTCACACCAGGGAACTTTCCAGCTGCAGCAAAATAACACACATTCTTTGAACTACACAATTAATGCAATTCCAGTGGATTCTGACGCTGAGAAAAAGGGAATTTCAGTGCAAATAATTCAAACTTCAACATGTTCTATGGACACAAAAAGTGTCTTAAAAATGTGCGTAGTGATGAACTTGAATGACTTTTGAAGGCATTTCCATAGAACCTGAAATGCAAATTTACGATGGTTTGCGATGGTGATCGTAGCTTCAGAGCTAGCCTTTAATTAACCCTTTAACACCAGAGCTCCAGTGTTTCTGTTCTTTGATTTGCTGTAACTTTTCAACGATTTCAACGATAAGTCTAGTAGATTTCGAAGCAGAAAAGCAGCACGAGCCGCTTTTCTGCTTCAAAATCTACTGGAATTACGTTGATCATGTCAGCGGTTGAAAAGTTACAACATGTTAAAGATTTTGTGTTTAAGCATCACCAACGACACCTCGGGTGTTAACGGGTTAAATGAGTCGTGGATTATTTCTCTAGTTAGATGAAGGTTACAGGAACTTCAGTGAACGCTGCTGGTTTGATCATGAATTCAGATTTTCTTCTTCTAATTGATGCTAATGCTAACGCTAGCTTTCCACGACGGGGTTGAGACGTAGATCTGCAGAAGATCTTTTCTGTCCAGTTAAAGTTGATTATATTTCTGAGTTCACAAAATCACTAAAACAGAGATAAAGTCAGACAATTTCAATGTGTGTGATGATAAAGAAAAACTAATAAGTGTTGTGTTATTTTCTGACGTAGCTCCTCTTTGCTGTTGATCATAACCGTGTCTGATCCTGCAGGATAATAACGATAAACAAGGATCTAAATCATTTGGAACTGTCAAAAAATATATATATATATATATATATATATATAAGGAAATAATTATTCTTGCTTAATTTTCTAAATAGATAGGTCAAAGTCTTTGCCACTCTTATTCTGAAAGCTGAAAATCTGTGGCTTCATAGCGCCACTTAAAATATTTGCTGTGCCTCTTGGAAAGCATTCCTTTTTTACAATTACACCCTAAAATACCCAGAAAAAACAACAAAGACTGTAAAAATTGGACCCAGTGCCTCCCTCACTCCAACAAATGGTTTCTTAGCGCGGCTGTGTCAGCAGCTCACCACTCCTCCAGGGGAGGGGTCAACTGTGGAGAACAAATTTCATGCACCTGAGTTTGTGACAGCTAATGGGACTTCAAATTTAATTTCTTTTTGGTTTATTTTCAATGTTTTTGCATTTGATGCTTTGCTTCGTCATCACAGTGAATCTTTTATTTGCCTCTGTAGAAAAGTAGCAGTTTTTAGCTGCCTTGCACTGAACCGACTCCCCACTATATAACCTTTACACCTTTGGTATGAGTTTGAAGAACCAAAGCTAGCACTGACACACTTTAGCATAATCTTTTACTTCAACATATCAGTGGCACCATATAGGCTCTTTGCAGAGTGGCAAATTGAAATCTGGGTTCACTCTCAGTGTTGCAGCAAGCAGTGCTGCATCCCGAGTGGACTGCAGTGGTGTGCTGTCCAGGGTCGTCACACTCACTGACTGTAAAGAGTCCTGTTTACTGCAGCACATGCAATGCCCTGCAATGTGTTCGGGCTTTTGGGTTTTGCAAAAAACAACATAAAAGTTCAGTTATCATTTTAAAGGTCTAATTTAGGAATTATGGCCAGCATGTCTTGTTCCCCTGGCCAATACACATTCTCTGTGTTTCCATTATTGACATTCTAGAAATGTTGAAAAAACTATTTTTTAATGACACTGTTTCCATTAAATTGTAACTATGCGAATAAACATAAATGTGATAAGTGATTCAAAACAACAAAATGAAAATAAGTGTTGTTTTCAGTTGATTCTGGTAAGGAGCAACAAGGGAGCATTTGGATGACATCACAGCAGTGCTGCATTCTGTGCAGCTAGACTATTAACAGTCCCTATATATTATATGTCAATGAGCCAGACGCATGTGAGAAGGCTGTTTGGTAGTATTTGAAAATAGGTTTTAACAAGTAAGCAGCTGGACCCTTTTTTCTGTTTGATAAATCAGCAAGATACATTCAGACCACAGCACTGGTGCTCCTCATCGTCTATCAAAGGAGACGTCTGCGTCTTATTCAGGCCATGAAGCAGTAGCTCTGTGGGATGAAGAGGTTATGGGAAATCTTGGTTGGTGATTTCACAAAGGAGATGTGGATCCAACAATCCCGCATGACAGGTTCAGCTTATGATGAGTTGTGATGCTGTGCCACCTCTTGTGGCGCCCACTTTGCACATCTCAGGGCAGCCACTTCCTACCAATATGCACATTTAATTAAAAAAAAAAGTGTTTCTATTGAAGTTTTGCGAAATATTCAATTTTGAAGCATCTCAAAAACCACCTCCTCCAAGCCCAAAATCTTTTCTTTCAATAAATGCAAGTTTTTTTTTATCGCAAATTCAATTTGCACAATTTCCTAGCTAATGGAAAGGCAGCTTCTGTTGTTCCAACCTTAAGAGTGACCATTCAACATCATCAGAAAAACCTGGTTATTGTGAATCTGGAGGATAACTGTAACAAAGCTGTCAGATTACTGACAGTGAGACAAGAACTCTCTCTTATATATATAAACACTCACAGACACACTTGCTGCTGATCAACACCTGTGCAAACTTGAACATGAAAATAGGAAAATACAGAGAAATCACTCAGCTGGTAGTATAAATAATAGAGTAAATAGTTTCTGGTCAGACAAAGGTCTTCATGTTTTTATGCTTCTCTTGGCTTAGTTCTTTTGTTGGCTTCTTTTAACCCAGAACACCCTCTTTAAGGTTTCCTTCATCAGGTCAGTGTTTTTGTGTTTTAATGAAAACCACATTTTGTTCCCTTTTCTTTCTGCATAAAATCCTCTGAAAAGAGAGGCAGAGCTGGAGGAAACGAGGACATTCATCTTTCCTCCTCTCACAGTGCTGATGTTTCTGCGTCTATTGAGCAGCATAAATGGAAAATCATCTATACAGTCTGAGTGTGTGAGTGTGTGTGTGTGTGTGTGGTAGGTGGCTGCATGCACAACTATTGATCAGGCTGGAGGTTTGTACCTCACCTCCTAGATTTAAATGTGTCACCATGCTCTGTGTGGGTTTGTGTGCTTCCATATTGGTGTGTGTTGTCACTTCCAACATCGATTCTTTTTGTGATGAAACACCTTCACGTCTTCCCCTTCATCATCACTCAGGAGGAAGAGGCCAGGGGAAATGGGTGTGTACAAATGAAACCACATTGTGCGTGTGTACATTTACAGTAGTTATCGAGTGAATCCTGCTGCTCACTGAGGAGAATCTCCAGGAATCATAAAGGACTCTATAAATGCATTTCAACTCGTTCAAGGAAATAGAAAATAAGTATTCTGAAACTGCTTGTGTGATGGTGCTTTAGGAATGGGGTTTGTATCAGCCTAAAGCTTTATTTTGGAGTGGGCGGGGTGCAGAGGTAGAGCGATTAACCTCTGATTGGAGGATGGCAAGCTCGGTTCCCTTACAGTGTACCCATGCTGAAGTGTCCTTGGGCAAGGCACCCACATAGCTTCTGCTGGTTAGAGATTGGCGCCAGTGTGTTTGTCCATGTCCAAAACTGTGACTGGAAAGCACTTTGGGCCTTCAAGCCAAGTAGAAAAGGGCACATAAGTACATGCCATTTGAGGTCAAGACGTGTGCTTGTCAAAGGGAGCCAGAAGCTTCATACAAAGCAGAGGATAATTAGATTTATTTGTGCTTATCTAATGGGAGTCAATGTGCTTTTGACTACACCCAAATAAATATTTCCAGGACAAGAACAAATCCTTGTGCCTCCTGAAGTAAAAAGCAGAAAAAATCCACGGATGGCTGTTGTCCTCGCTCGTAGGGGTGACTGAAAATGACTGTAAATTGTGCTTTAAAGTAAACATCCTAGTTCCTGAATTCTCAAAATGACACCTTGTTTTTCTTCACTGAGCTGTGGACGTTCTTTATCATTTCACAGGCTATTAAAATGGTTTCTGGTAGACCTGCTCTGTTTTTACTGCATAATGCAGGCCAGGGCGAATACTTAGAAACTCATTTTGTGTGGAATGACTGGAAGAAAATGAAAGTAGTTTTCCAAACTATTAATGAATGACGTCTGCATTTAAAGCAGACTTTGGCTAAATTTCTGAAAACCAAATCCTAATAGAGGACGACTGACTGGTGTGCGAACAGCAGAATCACTGTCACCCACTGTTGTTTGGATCTGAAAGCGATCTCAGAATCGTAGACCAGGACTGTCCCAATCCAGTCCTCGAGGGTCAGCATCCTGCTGCCTTATTTACTGCTGATTACCTGGATCAGGGTGTAGACCCTTCTTCTGCCCATGCAGAGATCTCACCGCTGTGATCATACCAGCTGCCTCACCTGACGTCAGCAGCCCTCTCTCTGATGCCATCTCCAAACAACGAATTAATTATTGTGTTAATGGTATAAAAGTTACAGCATGTTAACGATTTTGTGTTTAAGCATCACTGATGACGCCTCAGGTTTTAAAGTGTTAAATAATAAAAAAACAGACCAGTCGAAGACTTCAGAAGTATCAACAGTTCAGGAGCAGATTATGCCATTGCAGAAAGACTGATTACTTTAGCTCTACCCTGGAGTCCATCCTTTAGTCACACTTGCTCACAGTTTAAAGCTTTCTTATGATTTCCCCTTCTTTGTTTTTTGTTTTTGGCTTCACATTTGGTGAAGTAAACATCTGTACAAGAGAAGAGATTTTCTGTGCATGTGAAGGTTGGAATAACTTTTCCCAGGAGTTCATTATGACTCAGAGGTACAGGTAGTTGGAGCTGATTCTGTTGGTGAGAGCAGTCTTCTCTGAGGTCAGCTCAGTGTGGGCCTGTGTTTTCAGAATGGCGGGCAGCCTCAAAGTTCACCGAATGTCCCTGTGTTTCCTGCTTTCACAGAAAATAACAGGGCTCTGGACACAATGACACCGCATTTCATGACATACAAACACCTGCAATTACTGCAATGTAGCAGAAAGCTTTTACTGGAAATTGCACATGCACGCACCGGCAAACACATGTAGCTTTAGAATTGTATAAATGTCAGCGCACAACAGCCTGTAGCTCATGTTTATGTAGCCTACAAGCACACGGCTACGACTGAATTCTACCAAAAAATAGAGAAACTTTAGAATAATAACTTATACCAAAAAATATTTCATTAAATGCCTTGCTAGTTAAAACTGTTGTTGGACTTAGACTAAGACAATATGGCAAGAGACATATGTGCATTTAATATACTAAGACGTGGAAAGTCTTAGCACAAACTGTTTCACATTAGTTACAATGAATTCCATTTAAGAAGTTCAGTCATTTTGTTACCCATCGCACTTCCAGCTGCTCTCATTCAGTAAACTTCTTTTTGTGTGTGTGAAATACGTCTTCATAAGAATACACAGTATATGTACTGTATGTTGGACTAAATGTAGAAAATATAGAAGAAAAAAAGCTACAGCTAGGTCACCAGTTTTGATGCTAAGTACTGTAGCTGCTACTTTGATGACTTGGGTGTTGTTGAAGACATATTTCTAATTGTGTTAAAACTGATCATGCAGATCTTATTAAAGTCTCACTCTAATCATCTTGATCTATTGTCAAAGTGTTCCCAGTGCTCTTTTAATTATGATTATGCTGTTTTAGCCAAAATGTTTTGCAGAGCAGCAGGGGTTCATAGGAAATCCATCTCTGAGACGTGGAGGAAACCTGCCCTTACTTCCCTTAAACCAGGGAGGGTCTGCAACCTTCAGTTCTAAAAGAGCAAATTCAGGAGGATTTCTCACTGACTATAACCCAGTAGGAGCCACAAAGTTTTTCTTCAACTTTTTAAAAGCATAAAACATTGATTAGTATTTATGCTATTGTTACTTTTATAATAAACATAAATGAACTGTTGTTCATATTGTATAAATAAGATACAAACATTAAAAGAAAACTGCCTTTTTTAACTTTTGACAGAAGTTCCTTTCAAAATAAAAGACACCCTGTCACATCTGATCATCTCAATGTATCAAAAGTAGTAGTAGTAAGTGTAATGTCCGCAGTGAATAAATAAATACACTTACTTTCACTGTTGTTGGTGCATCTCAGCCAGAAATGTAAATTTAATTAACCAAAATGAAATCTGAGCTAAGTAAGTGACCCCTTTTCAAACACACTTGAAATTCCTTAATTTAAAAAAAAATGCTTTAATAATCTAGTGTGCCTTAATTCTGGTTGTGCTTATTGCAATTAATTGACGTAAATAGTTAAATAGTTCGACTTGTGCTACGCTCTGTCCGTCAACTGTTTGTTAATGAATTAAAGTTTGAGTTCATTTACTTTTTTCCCCTTTACTACTTTCTCACTTCTTACTTTATAATTACTTTTTAACATTTAGAAACTTTTTTTTTAAAGTTTTCTTTAATAAAATAACCACAACGGAGGGTAAAACAGACACATGTGGCTCTGGAGGTTTCAGATTCCTGGCTTAAAGCATCTGTTTACATGCTCTCCCCAGAAAGAAAGACAGCAGTTTAAGCACTAAACCCCTATTTTGGTAAATAAGTATGCTGGAATAAACTGAAAATAATCACAAAACTCCATCTGTCCGTCCCCTCAGTTCATCCATTCATCCGTCCATCCATCCATCCATCCATCCATCCGCCCGTCCTTCCATCTGTCCATGCTTCCATTTTCTAAACCGTTTTGTCCTTTTGGGGTCACGGGGTCCCGGAGTCTAACCTGGCCACTCGAGGGCCGAGGCAGGGTACACCACGGACCTGTTACCCGTCGGTCGCAGGGCCACAATCACACACCCATACACACTCACTTGAATGTTTTTTTTTTTCTTTTTAATCAAAACCAGAGAAGGAAAGTGATCCCCTTTGGTTGTTTGAGTCTGTTTTTGTGTGTTCAGAGAACAGAAACCGCCACTCAGCTGAGCAGGTTAGCATCTTCTAGATCGACCTTTTAAGTCGCCTGGAAGAATAGAATTTTAAGATGACTGAGAATATTCACAGACGGATAAGAAATGAAAGTACTTGGAAGGCACTTTGTGGAAGGTGGGAAAGCACAATAGAATGGATTACAAATAAATAAATACAGATTAAAATAACAAAGAGAACAACACAGTTTTGTGCTTTTCTGTTTCCAGTTTTGACTGAAAACAGATTTTGAGTCATTCCAGTCACACACACAAAGACTCATGTGTATGTACTTTAGATTGTGGATATTTTACTCCCTCAACCTCATCCATGGAGATTTACGGGAAAGATATCCATTTTAGCGGAATTTCCAACTGGAGGATGAAGGTTTGCGTGTCAGGGTGGGGGATGGTGAGCGTTTTAAGCGACAGCTGGCTGAAATGAGCCCTGAAATTGAGTGCAGAAAGAAGGGAAAGCAGGAGGGAGGCAGCGTAAATGTGAGGCAGAATCAAGCTGAAGGGAAGAAGCTAGAGCAGACACTTCCCTGAAGCTGGAGATGGAAACTGAAGGAAGAAAAAGGTGGATATGGATGGTATTTACTGGCAAAGTTAAAAGGAGAGATTTAAACCACATATTTGACCCCTCTTGCGTTTATGTTGCAATAGTACTAGTCATTAAAATTTGTGTTGATGCATTTTGGCTTTTGCTGTGTGAGCAAAGGTAAGCTGAATCTGCCAGCAGCAGCAGATATAAGTAGAAATAAGAGTTTGGTGTTAAATCAGGCAGGAGTTTCAGACCTCTCAGCATTTCTAGATGTTAGCTTCAGGCTACTGCAAGCTTTCTGTTTACAGATGGATTAAACAGAGCTGGGTTTAGAAAGGAAACACCCTTTCATGGAATAAAAACTGAACTGTGAAATGACTATTTTAGATAGCTCTTTTAGACTTCGAACATTACTAGTTGATGTTATTGAGACACATGATGGCTTTTCCATAGAGGACTTTTTCCTTAAACCGCTGATAACAAACAGTCATGTATGTCTATATCATCTGGAAAGCAAAACATGATAAAATGCTAACGAGGATGCTACATAATACAGTTCTCCATGGGACAGGAACCACCTTAAGACACAACAGTGATAATGAGCTGACCTTCATCATGCCCTCCAGACACCATCATATTTTGTGATTTCGGGTCTTTAGGGTTTTATTACAGGACTGACCATTGAGCTTGACTGTTGACAGGAAGAGGAAGGAGGCAAAACAATGTGGGGGAGGTTTTGATCTTTTTTTTTATGTTTTCAAACACTAAAATTTGGCCCCCATCTTCCCATCCCACAAAATTGGCAACATCTTGGAATTCATCTTCACCCACATTTAATGAACTAAGTCCCTCCTCTGCACTTATCAGATCCACTCACTGTCTCTCCATAGCTCTTCCCACGCGTTCACTCATCACTTGATGCCGATCATATTTACATTTTGGTCATAACTTCTCCAAACTTAACACCAACACAGCCACTCGCTGCCTCTACGCATCACACTCTCAAACCATCTGGATAGTGTCAGTCTACTCTCTAGTATACCTGCACAACTTTACCTTATAACACATATTTGATCAGTGAACACCAAGTCACAATTAGAGCTGTGAAAGGGAAGTGGTACAACTTAAGTTGGCTAATGCTTATATAGCGCTTCACTACCTTCTTGGAAGGCCCAAAGCACTTTACAGTCACAGTCTATGAAGGGCCGTGCAAGACATAACTCACAGACCTACATCTTCACTTTCACATACATACACTATTTTATCAAAAGTAATGACTAACCAGCTTTGACTCACATATGAAATGAAGTGTCATTCCATTCCTAACCCTAAGAGCTTCAACTCTTCTGGGAAGGCTGTCCACAAGGTTGAGGAGTGTTTCTAGGAATTCTGGACCATGGTTCAGACTCTGTCCTCCATGTCTTTATGGACCTTTCTTTGTGATCTGGTCACAGTCATGTTGGAAGAGGAAGAGCCGCTCCAAATGGTTCCCACAAGAGCATGGAAGAATGTTTTGGTATTCTGGAGCATTCAGTTACTTTCACTGGAACTAAGAGGCCTGAAAAACAAGCCCACACCATCATTCCTCCTCCACCAATGCAGTCTGAAACGTCCCGTTCTCCTGCAACCTCCAAACCAAGACGGTCCATCAGATTTCCAGAGAAGACGTCTCCTCTGCTCTAGAGTCCAGTGATGGTATGCTTTACATCCCTGCATCCACGCTTTGCATTGTACTTGTTGATGTGTGTCTGGATCCAGCTGCTGCCAGTTTTCGTGGTCGACCACTTGGTGTCTGAGTTGCTGTTGTTCCTAAACTCTTCTATGTCGTTCTGATAGAGCTGACAGCTGAGTGTGGAAGATTTAGGAAACTTCAGGACTGGATTTGTTGTACAGGTGTCATCCTATGACAGTTCCACTCTGGAATTACTGAGATCCTGAGAGAGGAACATTCTTTCACTAATGTTTGTACAAACAGTCTACATGTCTGAGGGAGGATTTATACACTTCCGCTGCCTCACACTGGTGCTATCCGATAACCAACACGACCAATGTGGAGTTCAATATCTTACCCAAGGACCCACATGCCTCTTTTCCAATGAGTGGTCTAGGTTAGACTGGACTTTTGAGCATTTATATTACAAAATGGACCAGTTAAGCAAGACCATCTGGTACCATTTCTGGTCCATCGTTGGTCGTTGGTCCATAGAAAAACGGAATGGACCCATTAGGGCGGAGCTACTGTTGTCACAGGATTGGTGGAAAGGTTTAATGACAACAGCAAGCATCTGACCAGCTCTTTTCCTGACTCAAGATCCAAATCGAAAGTTTTGTCCTCTTTTTGGCTGGATTCTTCTTAACCTTTGCAATCCTCTTGCAGAGAAGAATAAATTCTTTACATACAGTATTCCCTCTTTTTCTCTGGGGTTGTGGATCAGAGACACACCAAATCCATGAATATGGAGACTCATCTCACCTGACCCCCTCTGCTGACGAATGTCTTTTATCGATACAGACTCATCAAGACACTTCTGATCTGCTTTGTAAAATATTTACCGAAGAACATTGGAGTTTTGCTCAACATGAAGTTTTTTTTCTTTTTTTTTTAAATTGAGAACAATAGACTATTCTGCAGCATAGAGGCCGGCTTCATCCATAAGCAACACCTGATGTGGATTACAATGATCCTCCGCGGTTATCTTTTTCTTGTTCTCTTCATTTCTGACTCGGCCTATGCAGCTTCTCTTTTGCTGTAGTTGCACCATTTTGATGCACGGCTACGTCATCAGTCTACACCTGCTTTAATGCTCAATGGAAACGCTCATTTGACTTACCCGGACCGTTCTGAACTGGCCAAGAGGAGACTGGTCTGGTCCGTACTGCTTAGTGGAAATGATCCCTTACACAGGCGGGCAGGGCGGAAAACAAACCTGAGATCCTCTGATCACAGGTCGACCCTTCTTCCTCTGAATTATGGCCACCCCTTATTCTACTCTCCTCACCTCATCCACACTCCTCTTTTAGTGCCTACAACTTTGCCACATTCTTTACAGCTAAAGAGGAGGACCTCAACCCCTAGGTCTCACCTCAAGAGCAGACACTGATTCCACCAAACATAAATCTAATTGTTTTTCCAGCTTGAGTGAAGATTTTCCCTCTACAACACCTGAAAAATCAAACCTCCCCCTTCAGCTTATGCAGCCTGGTGCAGGTACTGCAAACGGTGCTTGCAGCCTATAGAATAAGAGGGTCAACAGATGATCCAAAAGGCTGCAGCTCATTTTAATCATCCAAGAAGAGCGCATATAACTCCACTCAGACTCTGTACTGACATTCAATGATAATAAGCCTTGGCAGCTGCTCACAGAGTGGCCAGTACCATCTACCTGAATATCCTCATCCAGGCCTGCTACTCTGCTGTTCACTGGCTCTGCCAATAAACTGCAAAAGGCTGTCTATGCACAACATAGTGAAAGATCCCCTGGTACCCTCTTAGCCCTGTAGCCAACAGGGTTTGAATGAATGAAATGGTAGAAACATGCATGTCTAACTCATTGCTAATGTAAAAAAATACAATATTTTAAAAATCTAGTCACTTTTTGACAGTTCTCACAGGAGAACAGTTCTCTCACACTGCTTAACTTCTAAAATTTAAAGACACTCCAATAAAAATTGTGTTTTTGACATGTTCTCGATGATTTAGTATAAACACTGCATTACTGAGTATTTATTAAAAGTAAGATGAATCAAGAACAAATGAAAATTTGCCATTTGAGAAAACTCTCAGCAAGTGAAATTAAACTGTGTGGCTGGACATTTTTTGTTATAGCCCTTATGTCATCTTGGGGTTGTAAGGGGCTGTAAGTTAGTGGGGGTTAGTTTAAATAAAGGGATGATGGGATATCAGCCGATACTTACTTCCACGCTAACAGTCCCGCCCACAACTCGTAGATGAATTTGTAATGATCTCCTGCAAAAACCTTGAAAACAACAGTTTCTTTAAGCTTCCCTAAAAACACTATAATGATAACTAAAAGACCTCTGGGAACACTGCAGCAATAGATCAAAAGATTATTTGAATGGGACTTTAATGTCTTAAATACATTTCTTTATCACGGCACTCCTCATGTCTTATGTTTTGTTCTTCAAGGATCCAGACTTTCTATAGATCTTAGAAGGGTTTCTGTTCTCTGGCCTTTATAAAACACTTAAAACTCTGCACTTGAGAATTCAGTTCATATGTTTTTTAAAGGATCCTGTGTGTTGTATGTGCCGTGTATCAACACTCAAATCCTTACGTATGCTTTTTATGCTTTAACCATTCATATGTCAATGTTAAATACATTCAAGTTATAATGAACTCGTTAGAAACAGTTTAAATGAACTTTAGCTTGACTTTTGTCTGACTTGAATGCTTTTTCTTCAAACCCTTTAAAGCTCTGAATTTGTTGAAGGTATGGGAGTGAATGGCTGATGGTGACGTGCTTCCTCTCTTCAGAAAAACTGAGCTCATATGAGGCTTTAATTTAATTTCAAAAAGGTGATGGGTCTGCTGTTTTTTATGGTTCTTTGTTCACTCACTCAGAGCTTAAACCTTTTCATTTTATAAATCTAAAGATCTGAGTGTCAGTAAAGAAGTGTAGCAGTTGGCAAGCTGAACAAGATTTACAGTAATTTTAATGCTAGAAATGCCTGAATCTTATTGTTTCAAGTTCTTGTTATGCTAAGTTCAACCGTTTTTTTTGCCATAAAACTTAGTTTGTGCACAAACAGCAGAGAATTTGCATTTATTTGTTGGTAAGGGAGCACCGTTTTGTTTAAATGCCTTTGGCAATACATCTTCTACTGTGAAAAACCCTGTTTGTTTTACCGTGTCCATTTATGGAAGGAACATGTATTAACTGGATTAGCAGCAGAACTGTGTGGGTTGCTTCCACATAAAATGTACCAACTCCTCTCTGCCAGAATCAAACCGCTTATGTTGCTGATTTGTTTGGAGCCCCTGGTAACCCCATCAGTGAGAATGGGCACTCCTACTGTGGTCACTATGTGTCTGTTCTAAGAAATCTGCATGTCAAATCTGAGTGATCTTAATGTAATGCATTTGAAAAGATAGCACAATTGTTTGGAGTGAGCTTGGGACTGTCTCTAAACTTAAAGTACCCTTTGACAAGTCATGCCAGAGAAAGTCTGCAAAGGACATTGAAGATGACACCCCAAAAAGAGAGTTTCCTCCATTATTAACCTCAGAATTAATGTCAAGGTTTGCGGGACAATATGTCCGACAGCTCTCGGCTCTCAAGATTCAAAACAGCTTGCCTTCCAGCCAGTTTCTAGTCTCGTATGGCTGCTGGGAGGCCTGCCATGTCTGACCTTCCCCGTCTGGCCAGTTTATTCTGGCGTCACCAACATATATACTAACATGTGGAGGAACATTATGTTCAGTGATGGTTCCATGTTCTACTCATAGAGGTTGGATCACAGGGGGACAAGTGTCTAAATAAGACAAAAAGAAGTTTGCTAATTGCCCCAATGGATGAACATATTTTGATATAGGAAGAATAATGGCAGGAAGTGGAATCTGCCAGGTTTGTTTAACTGTAACCAACTCCAATGTAGAAATTACAAAGTTAGATTTTGTTTCTCATGGCAATCCCAGACTTCCACAGTCTATTTCAGGGATCTGCAACCTTTAACAGTAAAAGAGCCGTTTGGGCTCGTTTTCTATTGATCAAAACCTAGAAGGAGCAGCATAGTCTTACTTTAGTCTTTAAGAAATATGGATTTGCATTCATGACCTTTTTTTTTAATAATACATATGAATTATGGCTATTTTTTGGCATGATCAAAAGCAAAAATATAAATAGAAACTAGCATCTCTCTAAATTTAATTTTTAGTTTTTTTTTTTTACATTTGACAGAAGCTCTAATAAATTATTTTCAAAATAAAAGAGGCTCTGTGCCAAACAGGATCATCTCAGTGCAGCTCTGGACAGCTTGTAACAAATGTTGTGCAGCATAAGATAATATTCGCTTTTAACTCATAGAAAATCAAACTTTTTACCAAAGTTTTTCTTTGCATATAAAATCTGTTCATTCTGGAGGTAGAGTTGAACAAACAAGACGTCTTCAGGTCAACAGGATGTAAAAACCTACAAAATTTATCATCTATGTGAACCTCAGACATTAATTTATAAATCTAAATGTAATTAAATGCCAATTAAGTAATCCTTACTTTAAAAAATTCCCATTTTATTTTTCTTTTTTTTTGTTCTTTTTCTCCTCTTTGTCCTCAGCAGTCTTACTCTGCTGGGTTTTGTTATTTTAGTTTGGGGTTGGATCTTGGTAGTCTTAGTTTTCAGGCTTTGTTTATTTGTTTTCTTTAGGTAGTTTTGGTTAGACAGTCATAATCAGGAGCTGCTGACTCTGATGGTCGACATGGCTGGATCAGCACTCTCCATGAATTATTTTATGTTTGTCCAAAGAGCCACCATGGAGAGATAAAAGAGACACACTAGAACCAAACTTTATCCTCCAAGACGACAACACTAGAGCGGGGAGGGAGTCCTAACCTTAAGCCCACTCACGACATTTGAGATCAGTTTGGGAGGGCTTCATGCTAGACGGACCAGCACAAACACACCGGTTGACTTGTGACAAAGGCCGGTGGAAAATGGGATTCCAGCTCACAGCAGTGTGTAACCAGGCTGCTGCCGCTGGTTGCTGTTGTGTAAACTTTTCTACTCTCTGCTGGGACTTTTTGTTAAATGAACACATTTAGTTGCAGGTATGTCCTTTTCTTCACGCCTCATCCTGAATCCACTCGATGTGAGTGAGTTGAACAAAGATGCCTGGCTTGGGTAGAACAGCTCAGACAGCTTTTTCCATAACCGATATACCAACTGATCATTCACCAAATACATGTTTCTTACAAAATGTCACACACACGTGTGTATAGTTAGTGGACTAAAAAGAATCTGAATGCAGAATAGTGTTGTGTGTTTGTGTTTAGGTGGGGAGGGGGTTTTCCTGGAATTCTGCAGTGTGATTTTCAGCACTTGTTTCGATTGTTTCCCAGCTCTTCCTCTGTCGTATTGGACTCTATCATTTGGCTGAAGCCATCTATTCCCAGTAGAGAATGATGCTCTAGTTCTGAGTCAGTCTGGCTTTACCGGCTGGGTCAGCGAGCAGGAATGAATCCACCAGACGCACTTTGAAGGGAGGGTGTGTGCTAACACAGCTTCTGTCTGCCAAACATATAATTATTTTATCTCTCTTTTACAGTTTTAAGTTTTTTTTCCTATATGCTTAAAAAAGAATTGAACACACTTTTGTTATGACTCACACTCTTGTTTTGGTCTCTCCTTTAGTGTTTTTATTTAATCGTTTATTTTGATTTTAGTTGCACTGGCTGGTTTGTTTTCATCTATATCTAATTATATAACTTGATTTTTTTCCTTCACATGTGCTTCTAAATTGTCACATTTCGATTGTGTATGGGTACAAATGATGGATACATTTTCTGTTTAGCTTAAATTGCTAAAGTATTGCTGTACTTGAAGAGAACATCATAGGTTGTGTTCACATTAAATGTAAATACTTTTGTCTGCCTGTGAACATACGTGTGTAAAATGTCTTTAATCTGAACAAAGATCGGATTAAAACATTTGAATATATGTACCAGTAGTTTAATATTAATTTAATGTTCACAACTTGTACTCCTCATGTTTGTTGACTGTTTTTGTGAAATATGAACACATATAATAATTCAAAACTTTAGTTTCATGATTTGATTGTAACTTTATAAGTATTGTATATTTTCCTGAAAAAACAAGTTAGAAATGTCTTTTTCTTTAGAGACATGCCTGTGTTGTTGAACTTTTCTGTTGTTCTGCTGCTTTTTCTGCTTGTCTGTGATCTTTATCACTTCTTCCTCCTTTTCTCCTTTCTTTTCTCCTTCACTTCTTTTATGTTTCCTATCTGCTCATCTCATCTGTCGTTGTCTTTTTGTTTTTGTGCCTGCCTCTCTCATCTCCCTCTAACCACATCTTTCCATGCCCCCCCTCCCTGCCTGCTCTGCATCTCCTCTCCCTGGAACTTAGCAGAGCCCCCTCCCAGCCAGAATGTATCTGCCCTCACGACTCCTCGTCCTTCCTCTCCTTCTGGCACCCCTTTGACTTATTCCTCCTCCTCTGATCCCCCACCAGTGTCCCCAAGCCCAGGCGCTGCCCTCCCCTCTGCCCCCCGCGACCTGGTCCCTGTCCTAGTGTCCAGCCGATTCGTCCGACTGAGCTGGAGACCACCAGAGGAGACCGGGGGAGGGGTCCAGACCTATGGCATTTATTATTCCCAGGATGGAGTTGAGAGGTAAAGCAATAATCCACAGCCTGTTTCCATCCTGCAGCTGTGTTTACAGCTTCTGTTACATTTGTTTAAGTGATCTCTTTAAATTTCCTTTGGAAAAATGGTATTAAATGTTTTTTCCCAAACATCAAAGGTTTGAGAAAAAAATATTCTGGATTTCACAAACACACCAGTGGATTGAGTAGAGGTCGCTGCGGAGTGGATGCTGAGCTTTATCTTGTGGTGATGAACTGTTCCAGGTGAAAGATGTTGAGAAGAAACTCAGTTATGATGAAGATAAACTCACATGTTATCATTAATGACATTTAAAAGTCATTTGTCTCTTTACATCAGTGATGCCCAAACCTTTCAGGTCCAGTTTAAATTAGACAACACTTAAGTTTTAAACTTCCAGTTTATGAAAATATATTTTAAAAATAAAATTCTACTATAAGACATTTTGTTTCATATTTGTAAATATATTTATGCAGATGATGAAGATTCAATGAATCAATGTTGTTATAATTTAAAAATTGTTTCTGATTTGAAAAAAATCTATACAAAAACATCTCATGATTTTTTTCCCCTTATAACGTCATTTTAACACTCCGGATTTTGGTTATCTTTCAGGGCAAAAAGATCATATTTAGTCTTTACATGTTGTTGTTTTTCACCTTTTCCCTTTTGCAAGTTTCCACAAATCAGCAATTTAATTTGATTGAATGTTCTTTCTCTGTCAAATGTTTGCGATGAAGATTTTACTTTAACGTCAAAGTGAAGGTCATGCAGCTAGCTGCTCTAGGTCATGTGACCAAGATGGATGTTGTGAACCGAATCTGGAAGTTTTTAAAACATAAAACTTCCTTCAGGATCAGAAAATAAACTAAACAGAAATAATCTAAGTTAGCTTATTTATTTATTGATTGATTTTAGTCTGCGGCTCGTTACCAAGTGACCCATGGACCGGTCCGAGGGTTGGGGACCACAGTTTTACATGAAGACTTCATAAATCCCTAACGTGGAAGAAAAACAGATATTCCTCATCTGGTAACTGTCAATGTCTATGTAAAAATTTGACATAAATCTGAGAAGTTACCGATCAGAAAGTGAATGTTTTTCAGCCTCGGAAAACTGCTTTGGTTGCTAAAAAAGTGAAACAAATGCATGCAGTGACCTAGAATCAAAAGCCTTTCACTGTTAAATGAGTAAAGAGTTGTTGGACGCTTTGGAGAGTTGTATAAAGCTACACACAAACATTAAGTCAAACAACAACAGTTTCTTCATCAAAGCTCTGCTTCACACAGCAGCTGTGAAGACAGTGAATAAAAAGGCGAGTCGTCTGCCAGTGTTAAACGCTGAGCGCTTAAAGTCGGATCTCCACAGGCTTTCAAGCTCTGTTACCTCGGGGACAACATGGCTCTGCAGAGATTTAGGGCTTCAGCTTCCTGGAAAAAAGAGTCAATGAAGTTTTGTCTTAAAATGATAAAAGAAGGAGTTTCTGTCAGTATTAATGATTTAGAGAAAGAGCAGAGGCAGAGGTTTTGTCACTTCTAATGGCTCAAAGAAACATCCAGTGATTGCTTTTGGCAGTGCTGGTAACTTTCAGAAAATAGGAAAAGAGCCACACCAAGGGAAACACTAAAAAGGACAACTGAAGATGAAGCAAAGGGGAGGAGGAGGGCTTTTGTCTCAGATGTAATAATGTCATGGACATACTCTGACAGTAAAACAGGAAATCTGATGACCAAGAGTTCAGGAGAGATACAGTTAAAACTAAAGAACAAAAACATTTATTTTAATTGTCACTGACTCAATAAATGTATCACCTTGGTGGGATTTTCATATTTATAAGTTAAAATCCCAACCCCCTATCCCCACAAAAAAAAGAACAACAACAACAACAAAAAAACAGTTTCTTTAAAAAAACGCTCTCCATCAGTAATTGTCCAGATGCAGCTGTCAGTGAAAGGATTTTAAACTGCATGCTAAAACTGATCAGTAATTTCCATGTAGTTGAACTCAGTAACTGTAAATCAAGGTGTCTCCTTTTATTTCTTATAAATCTTGTTTTTTATCCATAAGGGATTTGTCGTTTAGAGATGGAAAACCAAAGAAGAGGTTCATGGATGTAGTGATGGGGGACATGAAGGTGGTTGTTGTGAGTGAGGATTAGATGTTGGAGATGATTAGTCCCTAAAGGGAGCAGCTGAAAGACAAAGAGGTCTATTAGAGAAAACTGCCTTGTCAAACTTCATCATAAAACTCTTTTAAATTTAAATTACTTTATTTAGGATTTTTACTGTAAATATTTTTTTGCCTTGAAGCTTTTTTTTCCAAGCCTGTTTATCCATCCATCCATCCATCCATCCATCCATCCATCCATCCACTTATCCATCCATCCATCCTTCTTTTCATCCATCCATCCATCCTAGAAAAATAAAAGCAAACTGACTGAAAATGATGCAGCTTAAAAAATAAATCAGTGATAGAGATCATCCCTACAGCGTCCCAGACTTTTCTTTAAAATGTGAAAACACAAAAGGAAAATAAAAAAAAATGATATTTTTGTCAGAAAACAATAAAAAACACATTTTAGACTGTAGAATGCCTCAAGCAATAAGACTGTTACAATTAAACATTTACTCATCCTCTTTATGGCCTTATCATTCTCTTTATAACCATGCACTGTTACTCTTCTGCTGCAGAAGAAAACTTAAAGATTCAGTCATATTATCCATAACTGCTCTTCTTGCCAAGTTTCTTCTATTTTTTTTCTTTTTAACTACCTACATTTTGCCACAGATATTTAGAGATTCACTGCAGGCCATCCAAAAACCAGATCAAACTGTGCTGCAGAGGACTCTTGCTTCAGAGATGCTTTCAGTAAACAACACACGGCGTCCCTGATCAGTGCAGGTCTCTGAATCCAGACTGAAGCTGCTTTACACTCAGGTTTGAATGGATGAAACAGGATCGTCAGCATAATTACAGACGATGAAATCAATGTTAGTGTTACTTTTCCTGTTATAATGCAATATTGTTTAATTGCAATTACTGCAAGCCAAAAAAAATGCTCAATAGATAATAATAATAGGAAGATAACATCAGGCTATTAGTAACAATAAAATCAAATGATCTGAGGGCCGTATAGAATTACCCGGAGGGCCAGATCCGGCCCCTGGGCCTCGACTTTGACACATGTATTCTAAAGTTTGAGCTGTAACCTGATTGTAGCATTTCAAGTGTAGCAAAACATCAGCGGTTGTGTCAGTGTTACAGATGTAATATGTGTGTCATTCATACCTTTAAATAATAAGGGCTGGAGTGTGAAATCGGTGTTGCTTTCCATTTAGAGACCCTGGGTGGCCAGCTGGAAAATAGAGGAGGAACTCCGCCCTCCTGGGTGGCCAAGAATCTCTATGAAAAACAATCAGACTTTGCCAGCAGGAACTCTTTGACACCAGAGGGGGACTTCATAGTGGAGTGGAAGTGCATAAAGCCTTCATCACAGAGATGAATGAACAATTCAAAGTTCAATAGTGCAAGAAAAAAACGTAGTTGTAACCTAGAGAGATAAAGTGAGAAGTGTCAAAGTCATCCTTCATCGGAGCCTTAAACCCCATCAGAGGAGGATGTGCTGAAGGCCACGTTCTTTTTAGGGTTAGGGTCCAATGTTCCCTCAGAGCAAAGTGTCACTTCCAGTCAACGTCAACAACTGTGCCTTCAAGAAGCAGCACTATGAGAACAGTCAGCGCAGCTGCAGGGGATGAAGCTGGGAAAGAGTCTTCCAAAACTACTGAGGAAGATAGACGACTCATTTGGTAGAAAATTCACTCTGGAGGGCTGCACGGTGGCGCAAGTGGTTAGCGCTCTTGCCTCACAGCGAGAAGGCCCCGGTTCGACTCCCGGCTGGGACCTTTCTGTGTGGAGTTTGCATGTTCTCCCCGTGCATGCGTGGGTTTTCACCGGGGACTCCGGCTTCCTCCTACCGTCCAAAAACATGATTCATAGGTTAATTGGTGACTCTAAATTGCCCCTAGGTGTGAATGTGAGAGTGAATGTGTGAGTGATTGAGGCCCTGTGACAGACTGGCGACCTGTCCAGGGTGTACCCCGCCTTCGCCCTTCAGTAGCCGGGATAGGCTCCGGCACCCCCGCGACCCCGAAAGGGAAGAAGCGGTCAAGAAGATGGATGGATGGATTCACTCTGGAGTATTTTAAAAATCAGGTTTGAAACTAATTTCAAAATCTATGAAGACAATCCCTACCAGCTGTCCAGTTCAACCGTCTTTTCATGGACAATCATCAGTGAATTCTGAGTTTCTGCAGATTAGCTGCAAACCAGAAGTGACAAAAAAATTAAGTTGCACTAAAGAATTTACGTTTTCTGTTGAGAAAAATGTTGGCCTGGCTTTGGGTAAACAAACCTGTGCCAGCGTCCTAATCTGGATCCAACTTCAGATTTCTCTGTTTGCTGCTTTTTCTATTTTAATTATATGTTTTGGAAAATAATGAGCAGCTTTCCTTTCTTTTTCCAATCTTTCTTAGTGGAAACCTAAATCTTGGAAAATGTGTTGTCACTAACAGTTTTTTTTTTTTTACTTTTTTTTTTTTTTTTTAAAGTTGTTTTTTTTAATTGCTGTAAATCTTATGACTTTTTGTTTTTGTATGTGTTGATTTGAATAATTATTACTATATGAAAGTTTGTGTTTCCCTTTTTAAGATGATGTGGTTTAATACTTTGTTTTAGTTTTTCTCAAAATAAACGAGTTAGAGTTTTTTATGACAGCCTGGAAAGTTCTCTAACCACACAGTTAAAAAAATAGAGATAGCATGGTTCACACTTCCATCACATCCTTCTCTGAAAGCGTGTCTGTGCAGTGGATGCTGTAGTGGAAACATGGTAATTTTTGCAGCTGAGCTTGTCTCGTCTGTGATCTGGTGATTAGTTATGAACTGGGAGGTTGAAGAGGTGCTCTGATCTGTGGATTAGCTTCAGGCTCAGAGGGATTACACAGATTACAGCTGATTACAGCTCCAACTGTCTGCGCTGTAGGAACACAAAGAGCCTTTATGAATTAGAGGGGATTTAAAGTCTCGCTTTGAAATGCAACTTTTTCACAGCTGACTCATGTTTGCTTTGTTGTTGCAGGGAGCGGTCAGTGAACGTTTCAGAACCGGAGTCTCTGGAGCTGACAGTTTCCAACCTGAAACCCGAGGAGAGCTACACCTTCAGAGTGGTTGCCTACAATGACATCGGGCCGGGAGAGAGTTCAGCCGCCCTTAAAATCACCACCAAACCTGACCGTGAGACACACTCACAGCCAACACAAGAACCAGCACAACACAATTTAAGATTATCAGTCTCATTCACAATCGTCTACAACAGAAGTGTCAAACTCAATCGCACAAGAGCCCAAAATCCAAAACACTGCCTTAGGTCACAGGTCGAACAGGATAAACATTTATTGAACACTCTAAAACTACATTTTCAAAAACTTTAAAACCCTAAATTGTTAACATAATTATAAACTAGATATACAGCATTACCTGCAATAATGCTAGTGTGGATGTGTTAAGCTGAATTTGTCCGCTGAAGAGGCTAGTGGTGATAGTTGAAGATGCTACAATGGATAGCCAGCTAAAATATTATTAGCATGTAGCTGAGAAAATAGCTAAACTCCAAAATAGCCTAAAAAATCTTAGTAAATGCCAAAATAGTTTAAAAAAAATCTAGCAGAATGAAAACTTATACAACTTTTAAACCGTAACTTTTTAACATAATTATGAATAATAAAAATCAGGAATATTATTCCAAAATAAATCAACTTAAACCTTAAATAACTTTCAACATTTTACTCTCCATAAAAATATATGTTGTCAAAATTATACAAGTTAGAAATGAGCTCAAGATAACATCGGTTTATTAATAACAATAAAATAAAATGATCTGGAGGGCCGGATCCGGCCCCCGGGCCTTGACTTTGATACATGTGGTCTACAAAAACACTTTGTAACAAGTTTTTTTATTTATTTTTTTATCTAATACAAATTCTTTCATGACTTTTATTACAATTTCATGCCTAATAGAATGATGGAGTGAAAAAAAGTAACTGAGACTCATCAGTTCAGATGCTTCCTAGACCGAAATGTTTTCTTTGATTATACAACATGAATTTCTGACAGATAAAAGTTAGTCTTGTTCATAAAATATTGCAGTTTGGCTTCTTTGTTGGACTAAATTAATTATCTGCTTTGAACATTCAGCACACACATTATTAACTCATTGGTTAGAGTAGATGGTGATTCTGATGATCAGAAACAGTTTTACATTTTGTATTTTAAGAAGCATACAAGGAAGATTTCAAGTATAGCATTGCTCATTTTCCACGTGTGTAATCTTGGTCTTTCATGATACGTGTGTACATATTTAATACGTACCTCATTCATCAATGTGCGCAGATGTCCGTCAAATGCTAAATGGCGTATACTTGTATTTCGCTTGCTACCTTCCTTCAAAGACCCAAAGCGCTTCACAGTCACAGACCCATTCACCCATTCACACACACATTCACACACTGGTGGTGGCTCCGCTGCCGAACACTGGCGCCAACCTCCCATCAGAGGAAATTTGGGGTTCAGTGTCTGGCCCAAGGACACTTCGACACATGGCAGGAATTGAACCCCCAATCCTTCGATCAGGAGTCGTCCGCCCAAGGCCGTCAAGGATCCCTGAAGTACAATCAAGTATGAATAAACCACGAAAAAGATCAGTTAAACCCATGCTTCACTGAACCTCTTCACTCTGACAATCAGCACTATGGACAGCAGCCAGCACAGGTCCTCATGATGCTTTGTTTTAATGAAACCGTGGGATTCCTCTGGCTCGTACCAGTTCTAGTCAGTGGCGAGACATGGAACCCCGGCGGAAACAGCAGCTGAGGATATCCGTGAGAAGGACCTGGTGTCCGTCCAGAGTTGCATTCTCTCCCGACCCGCACTCTGTTCAGCGCCGGACACAACCCCCCGCCGAGCCGGGGAAACATGCAGGAACCCTGTTTGGTTCTCACATTCAGCACATACAATTGCACATAAATGGGATATGAGTTGCATATGAACTATGTAGGAACGACACATAAACGGCATCATTCTCAACTGTCAGAAAATCTTAAAAAAGCTCAAAACCAAATTCACATAAAAACATATCAGCCGAGACCCTCAACAGACATCTGCGCTCATCGAGGAACAAGGAACTCAAGAAAAACTTACGAATGATGTATGTCACACAGGTATCACAAAGGATAGAAATACACATGAACAGCGCAATAATCACACAGTTTCTTCATGATTCGCGTATTATGTGACGAGTGTGTAAATCGGACGACCTTTCACCACCCAGTGTCCAGGGCTGCACAGAATGTGGGACGCAAGAGTATGACCCCGGGCTCACACCGCTAGCGTTACAGCTCCGATGTGAGCGCCGCAGTCTTTACGTAACTTTAAAAGTGCGAGATGAAATCCCACTGCAGGCGTTCACGTCCTGCATCAGCAGTCAGGCTTCTGCGGCGCTGTGAGTCCATTTCGTTTGGTTCAAATTTCACCAGACGACGCGGCTGAACTGCAGCAAATAAAGGGGGGATTTGCGTGAACATCTGTGAGTTTGGAGTTTTGTGAGGTCGGCAGCAGAGTCTGTGTCTGCAGCCATCCTGTAGCTAATATGAGCCATCGGCTGTAGCTAGACCGCTCCACACCTGAGCTGTAACGGTAGCCGTTTGAGCCCGGGGTCAGACTCTGAACACACACCGGCTCCTTCTCACGGATCTCCCCTGCAGGAGCTTCCACCGGGGTCCAGGTACCCCCCTGACGGGCTGGGTTGGCTGGTGCCTAGCAGCTGACTTAGAACTAGTGTGGGCCAGAGGAATCCCACTGTTTAATTAAAAAAGAGCATCACAAAAGGCCTGCTGGCGCTGTCCATGGTGCTGATGCAGTGTGATTTCTGCCCAAAGTGAAAAAAATCAATGACACTTGGGCTTATCTGATCTGAGCGTGGTTTATTCATACGTCTTCCGTGGTTTTGATGTAGTTAAATAGTGATACATCTGTGAAAATTTCATATATAAAGACAACAACTTTTACCACGTATGACCATTGTTTTTATTTGGAACATGTGAAAAATGTAGGTAGCAGCAGTGTGATACGGCCTTAAGGTAGTTACACTAGAACTCTGAGTCTGACTGAAAAATTCGCCGATCTAGAAACAGGATGGTTCATTAATTTTCAATCTATCACTGATGAGGTTGAGTAGTCTGGTTCAGCTCAGTTTCATTAAGACTACATTTACATGAAACTAACTAGAATGTTTTCCTGATCATGTTTAGCAGCAAAACAATCACTGGTTACTTGAAATTATATTTGTATGCTTGTTCTACAAATCCCTCCTCTCATTTATGTACTAACTAGTTTCATCATTTTAAAAACATTCTGCTTTGTGAGTTTACAAAGCAGTAAACTCAACCAGTCACAGACTAAAGTCTAAAATTAGACTTCAGGATTTATATAGGATATATATTTATATGTTTCAAAGACGAGAGTTCTACTACAACCTAAATGTGGTTGAGCAGCAGTTACCCTTGTGTGGTGAAAAATACTTTATTCAATCAAAGCTCGTACACTTTAGTTTCAGAAATATAAAGTAGGATAAGAGTAACAGTTTGATTAAACTTGAACACATCAGGGAAGTTTGTGACCCTGATCCATATAGACTGAGAACAGCAGAACCTAAAGCATAATAAGATCTGGTTTTGTTTGTGAAGGTCAAGAATAAACTACAAACTGTGTGAGACAGTTCCAGTGTGTTTGACTTTTAACTGCAAACAAACAAAACTCTGATTAATCCCATAACCTTACCACAGCTACTTTAGCCTTCTGTAACTACATGGAGTCACTCAGCAACAGTTTAAGGTTGTTTTCTCTTCTTTCACATGCTGGGTTTTAATGACATAAACTTTATGTCTAAATACTGGCAGAGCTTTTCATTTGGGCATAAAACAATCAGTATGAAATAACATCATCTGAAGAAATAGGCTGGTGTTAAAATAAAACATTCAAACTCTGCAGGTTTTTATGAGCTAAATGAAACAGAGATCGACACAGTGGAGTTTTGAACATACAGCTGTGCTCATCAGTTTACATACCCTGGAAGAAAGTATTAAGTTTAGGCTATTTTTCAGAGAATATGAATGACAACACAATTGTTTTCAAAAACTCAGAGACCTTTAGTACACACAGTGATTCCAGGTAAACCAGTCCCAGGTGAGGATGGTTCCCTTACGCTGTCAATCAAACCCTTCTGTATCAGCTTGTGTTCACGTTTTCAGAACAAAGTCATGAGTGAGTGTAAACTTTTGAACAGGGTCATTTGGGAAGTTTCTGATGTCATTATGATGTAAAAATAATTTTTGACTCTAAATGTCATCCAACCACTAACTATGAGTAGAAAAAACTTTTTTGTGTGTTGTCATTCATATTTTTTATGAAAAAAAAATGACCAAGAAATCACAACTTCTTCCAGGATGTATAAACTTATGAGAACAGCTGTAGTGTGTCATAAAACTCCATAAAACACTTCATTATATCTAATTTGGACAGATGTTCTGCAGAATACAGAATATTTACTTTTTAAATTCAGATTTATTGTGCCTGCTCACAGCAGTTATTTCACACACACACATATCAACTGGTGCATACATATCACTCCACACACACATCCCCACACTATAGCGATAGCCACCAGCTGCCTGACTCCAGCCTTCGAATGGGTAGCTCCATAGAGCAGAAGCTTTACTCCATAGATTATGTCTTAACATGCTGAAGTTCTCCATTTGAAACTGCAGAAACAGAAACTAGCACTGTGATTGTCTCATTCTCTATGAACATTAAAAAACAACTTATTAAACCCTTTAAGGTCTATTGAGGTCTTGGGTCTTCAAATTAGATGATTTATTTTCTTCATTTAATTATCAGTGAAAGATCATAATGCTTGCATCAGTATTGTAGCATAATGAATCATGATTTTCTTTTTTTTAATTCAGCATCATGATTTATGAGTGTTTAGGAGTCTCATAACTGTATGTCTTTCTACAGTTGAGGTCCCCAGCAGGGTGGAGTCTCTTCGAGCTTTGGCCCTTTCTCCAACATCCATCCAGGTGAGCTGGGAGCCCCCCAGCCACCCAAACGGCCCCATTCTAGGCTACAGACTGCTCTGGACAGAGAGCCCATCTGGCAAAGAGCAGGTGAGCATTGCAGATGCTGTAAGTCTGTCATTAAGGCATGTGGAGGTTGTCATAAATCTCTGTCCATAGTCATGTCTCTGCTGTAATGATGTGGAATCACCGTTGTGCTGCTGTGTCTAGAGTGTGGAGGTGGGTGGGCTCACCTACAAGATGGATGGACTCAACAGGTTCATGGAATATACTGTTCGTGTTTTGGCCATCAATCGCTATGGACCAGGAGTCGCGTCTGAGGCCATCAGCGTCACCACCCACTCAGACGGTGAGCTTCACCTCAACTCCAGTTAGAGCCACAGAATCCACTTCATGGTGGTGCAGAACCACAACCCTTTGCTTGTTCTTTAATTTAGCATTTGAATGAACAACCAGGGGCTTTTTGGGCTTTTAGTTTGGCCGAATTGAAACATTCAAAGTTGAAATAATGTTCAGTTTACTTTACAGTTTCCCTGCATCTAAAACAAGCATTCAATACTACCACTCTGCAACAATTTCAAGAAATACTTTCATTTATATACAAGAGTTTGTGTAGTTTGGTGCAAAAACTTTTGAGTGAAAAACTGGAATACACTTTTGTTTTATCTTAACTTGACTGTTTTGAGAAGCAGAGATTGTGGCCTCTTGAGTATAATTTGTTCAGCACACTGTAAACGGAGGCCTGAATAACACGAGCTTTCATATTGTACAGTTCCAACCCCAGAACAGCTTGAAAAAAAAAAGCACTGTGCTTTCCACCACTAAAGTGTGTACGTTGCTCTGGAATAGTCACAATAATTCAAATCTATTTAAAGGTGCTTTTAATTTAAATGCACATTCTCACAGTCTTAATGTAATTTCAACCACATTATTAAGCTGGATCATACCCAGGAGGTTAGTTTAGAGCTGAACACTTTGTTTAATTGTTCAAGAGAGTCTTTAATTGGCATCGTTCAGCTTTAGACCCTCGCTGGTCATGTGCTTATCACTCCATCAGTCTTTAAGTCAGAGATTTCAGTTATTAAAAAGTGCTCATCTAACAAACTTTAACTGTTAACTAGATATATTGCATTACGTGCGATAATGAAAGCTGTAAGCTAAATGTGGTAACTTAAGACGGCAGAGCAGTTAGCTGAAAATGCTGAAGCTAAAAGCTTGCTGAAATATTAGCCAAACTTCAAATTAGCCCAAAAAACTGGACACATGTCTAAATGAGCCAAAAACAGCAGCTAGCATGTTTTTAAAATAAAAGCTAAATGTCAAAATAATCCAAAAGCCCAATGGTTGCTGAACATTTTAAAGTGTGAACGGTGTCTTTAGCTGAATGTAAGCAGAATATGAGGCATATTTTGCTCAATATTTCAAAAACTATAAAGTTTATGAATACCAAAAGTACAAGCAGTAATGTCCTGAACGAGGTGAAGGTTTTGATACCAAGATTGCTGAAGTCTCTGAAAGTGTGAATGAGTTTTTACCTGCCAAAAAATGTATGAGAAGGAGCAGGAGAATCACTGTAACACAGTTTTTATTACAGAGAAGCTGGTGTCCACATTCTCTGTAAAAAAACATGTTTGTGCATTAGCTTTAAAACAGGTGAGATGTATAATGTGTCACAGTAATCTATCATAGAACAACATTGATACCATATTTTTAGCAGTGCCGTATAGACTGAAAATAATGCTAAGACAACACAGATGAATGACTCCAAATGCAACCTGCAGTCTAACACACTCCCAGGGAGGAACACTCACTGAGATCAGGCTGGAGACTTGCAGGACCAGGTCCTCCTCCTCACCTGTTACCTGTGCATGTCTGTGTGTTTGAGAGAGAACATGGAGCACCAAGTAACAGCAGGACACTCTTTAGCTCTTCTCATAGACGCGCCTGCTGTCAGGAATTTCATTAGGAAACGTGGGGGTCCTTAATTAACCCAGGGGAGGCGGAGCTGCTTCATTTTAGCCTCTCAGCCTGACACGTTAATGGAGTCTGTGCACAGCTGCCCTCTCTTTCCCTCCAGTTTCTCTCTCTGTCTCCTCTCTGACACCTTCACTCAGTGACTTTCTGACACAATACAGCCCTAACTACTGACCGCAGCTCTGCATGGAGCCCAGACCCTCCGGACTCACCAGAAGTCATCACAAGAGGATTCTATGAAGACAAACGTTTGTCATTCAATAGATTATGAGAGCATTGGGATCTGAATGTGGATTAATAATTGGGAAAACTCATAAAAGCCGAGCAAATGTAACCCCCTACCCTTTTATTGGGCTGACAGACGGCAGCTAGTGCTGCACTCTGAACAGCTGTCTCGTCTACATCATTTCTATGCAAGATGTTTAAGGAAATAAGAATTAAAGTAGACCTTCAATGTCTACAAAAATCTGAGTTCTGAAGCTGATGGAGATTTCCCTGAATGTCTTGTGTTTAGATGCGGTTTTTGTTGATTGCACCTCCCTCTAGTGGGAATGAATAAAACCATTGTTGAATCTAGATGAATCATTCCTGATAAAAACACTTATCTTTTTAAAAAGCTGACTTTCACACAGTCGACAGAGAACAGGAAATGGGTTCTAAAGCTCTGTTAGATTAACACGTCTGACAGAATGAGTCTTTCTTTTCTTTCTGTCTGGTAAATGTCAAGTATCATGCCTTCTTCAAAAGACACTTAACCTTTTTCATGCTTTTCTCTGTGTCTGTAGATGTGACAACCGTAGAACTGTTTATTAGAGTCTACATCATGTTAAGTTGAATCACTTTCTCGGCGTGAAACACAGAGCCCTTTTCTTCTGTTTCTAAAATGTTAAACACGTTCAATAGTTTGCTCAGCAGATCTCTGAACAGATCTGAGTTATCCCACATCACTTACATTTTCTGATGAATGAAACAGTTGGGAACAGATTTAGTTGTGTTTGATATATTATAGTCTTGTTCCCAATTCATCCAACAAAATAGCACAAATGTGTGACTGACATGCGCTCAGGAGGCACTTTTGTTCAATCATTATTACGCACTGATATTATTTTTATTTTTTTACCTCAGAGCTCTCTGTGAGACAGGTATGTTTGCAGATTAACACAATATTTAAAGTGCTTTATGTAAAATAAAGTGTTATTAGAAGATGATTAAACCTAAAAAGCACAAAATAACAAAAATTCTTTTAGGAAAAATCAGAATTAATTAAATTACATTATTTTGTCTGTTTTATTGAGCATCTATGACATGATCCTCATCTCTGAAATCCACACAGTTGATCCGTGTGTGTTGATCTTAGTTAAACCTGATCAGAATCAATCCTTTTGATTGAGAGATGGATGGCTTTCCTTTGAATAGATCTTCCTCAGCACTGCTGATGGAGAGGCAGAGAGCGATGCTGTCACCAGTGAACTCCCATAAAACAATGGGATAGTGGGGTGTTTGTCAGGCTGTAATCACCTCATGAAATGATGCAAAATAACAAATGTGCAATTGCACATTTACAGGCAGTCGCAAACTGACCTTATTGTGAATCTACCATCTGCATTTTGACGATAACAGTCACTTGTGAGCTAATTGAATCGACAATAAAAGCTCGCACACTTCCTGTTTCAACGCCTGTGTGTTTGAGAGCAGCTGAAGGAACAGATAAGCTGCTGATGCTCCATCACGCTTCTGATTGGACAGCCAACTCAAGCCAACACAGCCGGATTCCCGTTTGAACTTTACACTTTCACCACTTGCTGCGCAGACGGACAGATCTGTTCTGTCTTCCACTGTCTGAATTCTAGTATTGATTTCAGTTTGGTGTCAGTTTTTATTTTATGAAGGTTTTTTTTTTACTTCTTTACTTCTCTTCTTGCATTGCTGTTATTTGTATGCATTTTCTCTGTTTGCCAAAACTTTATACACTTATTTTGAGTGAATGCTTTGCAGCATTCTCACAGTGATTCTCTTGCTCCTTTCTGTACATGTTTTTGGCACATAAAAACTCCGTCACACTTTTAGCGATTTTAGCAATCTTAGTATCAAAATGTTTAGCTCGTTCAGAACATTACTGCTTGTATTTTTAGTATTTATAAAATGTATAGTTTTTGAATTGTTGAGCTAAATATGGCTCACAGGAAATGAAGGAGAAATTGCTCAAATCCTTCAAAACCTTTGTGCACTATGAAACCTATAAACTTCCACATACTTTCAGCTAAAGACAACCTTAACCCTTTAAAATGTTCAGAAAATAATGTTTTTTTGTTGTTGTTGTTATTTTTGATAATTTGGAAATTAGCTTTGAATTCAGCAACATGCTAGCTGTTTTTGAATAATTTCAACATTTTTCAAGTTTTTTAAGGTGCTTTCCCCGCCCCTCTTTTGCCACGTGGCAAAGTCGCTGCTTTCCGCCTGTCAAAAAATGTGTTCCTGACGCCGTGGCTGCATATGGGAGGAGCTACCGGCTTTGTCTGTGGATATCTCACCTCGAATGAATGGAAGACACATAGGATGTCGAGGAATCAGGTTTATTTATTGTGAAGAGTTCTACAAAAATATTATCTGTCCATGTTTGGGTTTAATATCATTATTAAAAGATTATAAAAAAAAAATGTTATTAAATATCATTATTAAAAGATTATTAAAAGAAATGTTATTAAATATTATTATTAAAAGATTTTCCCGGTACAGGGGGCTGTGTCTGTATGACAGCTGCTTCCAATGTGTTTCCATAGTTGAGCTTAAAGCTCACTGTCTGGTATTAATCCGAGGGGAAAAATTTAATTTTAGGAGACCTTTTTTTTTTTTTTAATGTCTCAATGAGGCCAGAGCCGACTGGGGTTGGGCACCGATTGGGTTTTATTTGGTTCCGTGGCCAAAGTGGTTCTTTGGTACTTCAGTTATAAAAATAATACCTACATTTTCCTAAATCAACACATTTTCATTCCCAAGTCACATATTGACGCATGGTTAAGACCAGATCAAAAATTGAATTTTTGATGTGGAGGCTGATGCGACACGATGACATGTCAAAGGTCAGAAATTTAAATTTTTGCTGCGCCACGTGATTCCCGCCTCGCCGCTCAAATCGAGCTGCTGGCAGACCTTCGCACTGCTCCAGTCACTCAAATTGCGCCTCGGGGCTTCAGTTCGCCTCAGAGCGCGCCTGTACCATTGACGTAACATTGAAACTAGATCGTGTTCGGTGTGAATGCACCTTTAGGCAAATTTGGAGTTTAGCTAATATTTTAGCATTATGCTAGATGTTTTGGCAAAAAATAACTTTTTTCTTTTACTAATTCGACATTCAGCTAAGGTTTAGGCAAGCTTTCAGATTCAGTGTTTTCAGCTGCCAAATTAGTTTGAGCATTTTTACCTACCAGTTCTAGCATTTCAGCTATCAGCACTAGCATCGTCAGCAGCCACATTTAGCTTACAGCGTTCACACTAGCATTATTGCAGGTAATGATATAAATCTAGTTCTCTTTAATTTTCATAAATGCTCTCATGTTCTTACATTTTTTCTGAGTCATCTTGTTCTCTGTTTGTTTCTAGTTTCTTTTGTTTCTTTGTTGTCTATTTCGATGGACACGTCTGTCTGATTTTTTTTTTTTTAAACAGTAGTAGGAGTCACATTGGCAGAGCGAATGTGGTTGGTGGTTCCTGTCTGTGCTCAAATCGTCTGTATTACTGACGCCGAACATTAAGCTCAACACGGAAAAACACGCTCCCTGCAAACAGCAAATGAAAGAAATCCCCATGTAATGTGGCTCTGTTACAAGCCAGCTAACACCACACACCGCGTGGGATGTGAGCTGTGCAAATTTAAACTGTTGACAGTTCTCTTAGTAAAGCAGATGTTGCTGTCAGTTTGTATGTTAATTATGAGCCTTTAAATGACTTTTCTCTGTCTCTTTCTGTTTCAGTGCCCAGTGCTCCACCACAGAACATCACCTTGGAAGTTGTCTTGTCAAGGGTAGGTCCAAAATATCTTACCTTAAAATGTGTAGGAAACATTTGGCAAAGCACAAGCACATTATAGTGTGACAGTACAGTTTAAATAAAAACTAAAATAGCGATGTCTTTTGATGTTAGTTAAATGGTAAATGCTCACATAACACTTTGCACCAATTTTAGGACCCAAAGTGCTAGACAGTCTCCATCCTTTAACATAATGTAACTTTTCAACCGTTAACACAATAATTCCAGTAGATTCTGAGGGAGAAAAGTGGCTCACTTTTCTCCCTCAGAATCTACTGGAATTATCGTTTTAACGGTTGAAAAGTTACAGTGAATTAAAGAACATAAACACTAAACTTCTGTTCCATTTTTAGAAATGCATTTCAGTCATTGAGTTGGAGACGAGAGATTTTTGTTCAAGATGATTCCTCAAGTTTCCTCAGTGGGTACCGAACGGATGAATGTTTGTTCTGACACTTGTCTGAACTGTGACATGGCCATCACTCAGCAGTGGCTCTCCGGTGACATGACCTCGTTTTATTGATTGATGGGACACTAACTCCATTATCCATTTTCCCTTCTCATTTACGTTCCTCTTTTTTTTCTAGCTCTTTGTGTGATTTTTGAAGTCTAAAGACCTCACTATAGTCTAGTACAGTGTTTCCCAATCCTGGTCCTCGGGGCACACTGTCCTGCATGTTTTCCATGTTGCCCTGCTTATGCACACCTGATTCAGCTCATCATCAGGCTCAGCAGAAGCCTGACAATGACGGTCATCAAAGGCAGGTGTGTTTGAGCAGGGTTGGATTAAAAAAACGCCGGACAGTGTGCCCTGAGGACCAGGGTTGGGAAACACTGGTCTAGTGCACCCTTTTATCTAATCCTCCATGCCATTTTTTCAGTGGAAAAAGCAAATGTTTGCCGTCCAAGTAACAGCACAGAAAGTGGGTCAGCAGTTTTAAAGCTGCTAAATGTTGGTAAGGACATCTTAGAGAAAATGTTTATTTTTGTTTTGAAAAACTTTCCAACTAGCTGGTTGGGTCGATCATTACATTTATGAAAGAGAGTAGTAGTTTATAAAAGTAAAAAGGATTTCTACACTGTCAGGAAGTGGTTAGAATTCCTATTCCTCAGTTTAATGTCAACTGGGAAAAGTGTTTAGCTAATCTTAAAATCAATATATTTTCAGTTTAGAAATGAAATTTTCACATGTGAAAATGTTTGTTTGTTTTGGCTCAACCAGAGGAGCTTATCTCTAAAAGAGGTAATAGTGAGTAGGGTTGGGCACCGATTGGGTTTCATTCGGTTCCGGTACCAAAGCGGTTCTTTGGTTTCGGTTCCCAATCAGTGCCAATTTTGGCACTTCAGTTATAAAAATAATGACTACATCATCCCAAATCAACACATTTTCTTTCCCAAGTTATCACATATAGACGCATGATTAAACCTCAGCCTCAAAAATTCACACTTTGGGTTTTGTTGTTTTCTTTTTTTTACTTTTTTTTGACGTGCTGGCTTTGCTGTATTAAATCAGAGCTCCCAAACCTCCGGGCCGCACACCGTTGGCCTGCCCCTCTTTCGCCGCGCAATGAATTCGCTGCTCGCCGCCCGTCAAAAATGTGATCCTGAGCTTGACGCCGCGGCTACGTGTGGGTGTCTGTGTGTGTCTCAGTTTCAATGAATGGATGGCACGGATGATCTTGAAAGATCAGGTTTATTTACTGTGAAGAGTTCTACAAAAAAAGAAATCCTTCAAAGACTTTATCGCTACCGAGGCTTTTATCTCTCTCAAGGGGTGTGTCTGGATGACAGCCACTTCCACTGTGTTTCTGTCTCTGTGACTGAGTTTGAAGGCTGTCCTGCATTAACCCGAGAAGGGGAAATAGGGTATCTCTTTTTGTTATAATCTGGAGGAAAATAAGTAAAATATCACAGTTCAGGAGACCCGAGCAGGCTGTCTATTTCCTGGTGTATTGAGCGAGTGAGCTCCGCTGAAGTCCGGGAGGCTGGCTGCGCAAAGCTGCGTTCCTGATTGGCTGATACGAAGCAGCGAACTGTCAAACTTCAGTGACCTGCTGTGGAATGCAGCCAAATATCATCATCATCCTCGCCCCGTCACTGATCTTATATGATCTACTATCACAGGAAAGGCAGAAGGATTGGCTAGAACTTCAACGTACTGAACAGAGTAGAGGTGACTGACAAGACAAATAGACCTTCGATGAAACTAAGCATCGAAATGAGGAACCGATTGCAGCAGCTTCTTTATGTTTCTGTAGAACTGCATATTTCATAACGGTTCCTTCTTGAAATCAAATTTCAGTGCCCGACCCAAAAAGTAAGGACTGAAAGCTGAACTGAAGTTCATTCTGAGGTCTGGCTGAGGCTTATATGAACTTTTAAAGGTCCAGGAAAGTAAAATGACTAATCCTAAATAGGGTGCTTTACACAGGTGTCACAAAGCAGCCTGAGAGAGAATGATGAATGCCTCATGTTAGACGCTCATCGTTTATTTTCATGGAGAGCAGGTTTATGCTGTCTGTGGAAAGTTGACCTCATTTAGATTCTGCCTGATTATTTTTCTCACACGTCCCTCATATTTCTCCACCTTTCAGCTTCTAGATAAAGCTTGATCAATCACTAATGTTAGGTCTGCTATGCATTTAAGATTGGAATATCTTTCCAAACAAAGACAGATAAAGAAGATAACAGAATCTGAGACTGAATTCAGAAACCTGCCCTTATGCTTCTCAACATGCTGTATCCACCCCCTGAACTCTGACCCTGATGGCCTTCACTCTTGGTTTTTAATTGCACATTAGACATGTTGTGTCCTTTGGTGGGAGGGATCTCGGACTCCACAGCCAACAATCAGGAGGGGTCCACCAAATTTCAGTAAATAGACACCTTCTTCCCACATGCAGTACTCTCCATAAAGGTATATCATCAAGGAGGATGGTTGCCTCTAATCTTTTGTCTATTGCCCCATCCCTTATGGGGGAGCCAGCAGCTGGTGGTAGTTGTGTGTCTGAGCCGTTGGCTCATTGGGCGCCTGTTCATCATTCTGTCATCATGATCATGCTACGCACCTGTTCAGTCAGGTATTGAAGGATCCTCCCAATATCATCCCAGTGCTACATTCTAGTAGTTTCTACTTTTTCCAGCAAGACAGTTTGTGTCTGATTATGGATCAGAGTTACCTGTCACCACCTGTCTTCTCTTAACCCTAAGCTGCTTCACTTAAGTCACCACCTTTGCTTGTCTTTTCTTTACTTCTTGCCTCATCCTGTCAGCGACCCTTGCTCCCTACGACCAAGAGTTTGCTTTACAGACGACTGTGTCTGATGTCCTCGTTCTCAGCTCGGCTCTGTATTTCATCTCTGCACATCCACAGCAGCGGCTTAAGCTGAACATATCTGAAAGCCCAGTCTCTGCTGAACAATCAAACTGTTTCTTCAGCTGAAAGTATGCAGAAGATTTCAAAGGACACAAAGTTTTTGAAGGTTTTAAACTCTTCCTCATTCACTATTATAAGCTAAATATTCAAATATGTACAGCGTCTATTAAATATCTAAATATATAGTATGTTTCTCTTACTAAAGTACAACCAGACATCTCCAGGTAAGCTTGATGGTTTCAAACTAAAATGGCTGAAAGAACTGAAAGCAGGAAAAGTTTAAATAAGCTGAAACACTTATGTCTCATTTCCACTGAGCGGTCTGGACCAGACCAGTCCTATCCTGGACGGTTTAGAACTTAATTCAAGTCCATTGAGCGTTGAACCATCAAAGCGCATGTTCCATTGAGCAGAGGAGTCAGGTAACACCTGAAAAGGGGGAGGGGTCTCTGTATTTGTGGATTCGTTATGTCTCCGGTCCCCAACCCCTGAGAATAAGAGGAATACAGTAAGTAAAGAATTTATTATTCTTTGCAAGAAGATTGCGGAGGTGTAGAAGAACCCATATAAAAAAAGGACAAAACTTTGGGTTTTGATCTTGAGTCAGGAAAAGTGCTGATCAGACGCTTCCTGTTGTCGTAAAACCTGTCCACCAATCAATGAGTTACATCATGTGATGACAGAAGCTCCGCCCTCATGGGTCCATTCCATTTTTCTATGGACCTACGACCAACGGGGGACCAGAAATGGTACAAGTAGGTCCTGTTTAACTGGTCCATTTTGTAATGGAAACACTCAAAAGTCCAGTTCGGTCTGGAGCGCTCAGTGGAAAGCAGGCATCAGGGAAGCACAGACAGAATCTCAGAAGGCTGCAGAGTAGTGAAGAGTGGTAACGTCAGCAGGGAGGATTATGGGAACTTCAGTCCTCATTATCCTGATCATTGCACCAAAGTGGCTGTCTGTCCTGGGCCAGGAATTCTTTGAACATGTGTCTCATCCCACCATGGAATGCTTTGGATTTGAAAAATCTGTACGACACGTCGGAATCTCCACTTCTTCACCCTTAGTATCTCCTTACATAATGAATAAATATTCTCTACAACCTGTTGCTGGCAGCATGGCTGCAGAATAAAATGTGAATGAACATTTTCACTCTACAGGTTCACTGAGTGACATTTTGAGTGAGCCACCGGTGTGTGCCCTGTCCAGCCTGAATCCCCCCATGAGGGCAGTTGTTTCTAAGGCTTTTTTAGATTCAAGACGTATGCTTTTCAGTGTTAAACTTTTCAGGAGCCAAATTTAAGGTCAATGCATCTAACTTTTTTCCCATTCTGAGTTTGTTTTTTTTGTTTTTTGTTTTTTTCTAAGACTTCATGTGAACTCGTGCATCATCCCAATAATCATTCTTTAACTGCCACAAGCCCACAGCTGTGCAGCTCTGGTGTGCACATGCATGCATGTCTATCAGAGTGTGTAGGTTCAGCATGAGCCAGTTTCTCAGCAAGTCATCGCTGAAGAAGAAAATCTGTCTCCTTTGTCAAGTTTTGCTGTCAAGCCAACTTTTCAGACAAATGTGACATTTCCTCAACTTTCCTCCACTCAGCACAGAGTTACTGTGAAAATGTGTGTGTTGGACGCTTGGCTGAACACAGCACTGCAGTTCCCACTGTCTTGGGCTCCGGGGTCTTTGCCCTGAAATCTCTAGAGAGTCAAGTTTGGGTCACTGTCACTGACAGGTTCGGGAAAGTGGGAGATTCGGAAACATCCAGTTTAAACTGTAGACATGTAAGATCTTAGTGTGTCTAACAGTGGCTAAAGAAGTCATTTTGTTGGAGAAAATAAACATTCTGGTTACTTTTGGCTGAATTTCTTGCATCTAGTCTATCTACAACTTTGACTTTTCGTCTAAACCCACTTAAAGGTTTTCTGTTTGAGTATTATGAAACAAGATTTTGTAGAGGCCACTGCAGGAGTAATTCCCCCTGTTCAAGCTGAGATTTGTTGTCAAAAAAGAAAATGTAAATCCACTGAAGATTGACTCTACCATCAGCAGAAACGACACACCACTGGGTTCTGTGCAATTAACTAGGATTAGGTCACTTCAGTTGTAAAGTCCTGCTGGGATGATATTTTTTGTTTTAATGTGCACATTCCTTAATGTAAATGTTAATGTAAAATATTTCTTGTCATCTATTCATTTTTTTATGGAGCTCATGGTGGAAACTGATAATAGCCAGTTTTTACTGAGTAAAACTTTTTCTTTTTGCAAGATGTCACATGAATTACTTGTTGCACACAAAAACATGTCATCTGGTCAGTTTTGTAACTAATTGTCCTTTTTAATTTTTCTCACTTAGCAAAACCCTTTAAATCATGTGTCGAGGTCAAGGCCCGGGGGCCGGATCCGGCCCTCCGGGTAATTCTATCTGGCCCTCCAGATCATTTTATTTTATTGTTATTAATGACCCGATGTTATCTTGCACTTATTTCTAACTTGTATAATTTTGACTAAATGTATTTTTATGGAGAGTAAAATATTAAAGGTTATTTAAGATTTAAGTTGATTTATTCTGGAATAATATTACTGTCTTTTTATTATTCGTAATTATGTTAAAAAGTTACAATTTTAAAGTTTAAAAATTGTCATTCTGCTAACTTTAAGGACTTTTTTGGCATTTACTAAGATTGTTTAGGCTATATTGGAGTTTAGCTAATATTTCAGCTACATGCTAGCTGTTTTGGCTCATTTAGGCTTTTTTTCAGTTTTTTAGGCTACTTTGAAGTTTAGCTATTTTTTCAGCGACATGCTAGCTGTTTTGGCTCATTTAGGCTTTTTTTTCAGTTTTTTAGGCTACTTTGAAGTTTAGCTATTTTTTCAGCGACATGCTAGCTGTTTTGACTAACCTAGTTTTTTTAAGGTTTTATTAGGCTATTTTGGCATTTAGCTAATGCTTTAGCTGGCTATCAGCTTTAGTGCTTTTTAGCTAATACCTTCAGTGTTTTCAGCTATCAATTTCCGCATTTTCAGCTATCAGCACTAGCATTATCAGCGGCCGCTTTTCTCCTTCAGAATCTACTGGAACTATCGTCTTAATGGTTGAAAAGTTACAGTATGTTAAAGATTTTGTGTTTAAGAGTCACCAGCGATGCCTCAGGTGTTAAAGGGATAATGTTTGTCCCTAACATCATCTTCCACACCTTTAATGGGTTTTTAATGGAAGTTTCAAGAGTTCTGTTGACGTTGAGGAAATTAAAAATATTTCAGAACCCAGGATTTATGTGTATATCGTGGTGGTATAAATAAAAGCAGCCATGGGAACAAAAATAGTATTTCAGATGTAATATGTTAAGCCCAAGCAGTTATTTGTTTTCTGCATGCACACACTGTTGAATGTTATGTTACTGAGCAAATAAAGACATTTTGCCCTCTGTGTGATTGCTCCTTTTACCCAGAGGGCATACCACAAGTGTGTCCACACAACTACACACTCAAATACATGCACTCACTGTCAATGTGATTGCAGCTCTCACCCAGAGGACAAGAACAAACAATCACAGATTGAATTCAGGGAGTGTTTACCCACCTGGTCCTCTGTGTGTATGTTTAAAAGTGTGTGTATGTCTGTGGGTGTGTGTGATCGTGTGTGTGAGAGAGAGGAAAGAGCGTGGTTGAGGTCATAGTGTGAATGAGGTGCTCTGTATGCAGCTCTCACAAAGCTGCTCGCATACAGAGACACCAGAAAGCCACTAAAAGTAGTAGTTGGTAGTAGTAGTACTAGTTGAATATTTTCTATTCTTTTATAATGTTTTATTGCAAATATCAAAAGTATATAGACAAAGTTTCAGCCCAAAACCCAAGTATTACAGTTGACCAAGGAGATGATAGACAGCACTGGTCTAATCAACTTTAAACATAATTTTCTTTTGTGTCTTTTCCATCTTGTCAAACAGTCACTCTGGATTATAAGTCGCACTTTTAAGAGTGAAGTCAAACATTTATGAACAAATTCAATAAACCCGAAGTAACGTTGTCTTTCAGTCCGCTGCCTCTTTTGACGTGCGTCATATTTAAAGCTCAATGTTCGTCCAAAAATGTGTTCATAAACTAGACGCTCCCATTGTGTGTGGAGAAGCTATCTTTTAGCCTCTTCGCTACAAGATGGAGGCTTTGATTGTATACAAGCTTTAACTCATTTAAAATGCACTCAGAGTACGATGATGTCGAGAAGTTAGGTTTATTAATTTTGAAGAACTATAAAAGCATCTGTAATCACGGTCCCATGTCTAGGTTCAGGAGATCATTCAGTCTTTGTCGTTTACTTACGTGGATGGTTACCTTCTAGTCTGCAGGAGCTGCATCTGAATGTCGTGTTTTTAGCTGCTCTTCTGTCTGTTCGTAACCCAGTTTGATGGCCTGCTGTCTCACATTAGTCCAAGGAGAGAAAAATAAAAACGATAATAATGTCTTGATGCAAAAAAGAAAAACATCATAACCTCCATGAGGAGAATGATCAGATTCTCAGCCATGTTTGTTTTGGACGAGACTTCTTCTTCTGTGTTTCTGATAGCAGCAAATACTGACACACAAACCCCTTGTAGTGGTTGTTAGAGGGAAACAATCGCTAAAAGACAACTGGTGGGACAATAATGAATATATGAGCCTATTTATGTCTAAAAGAAATCATAAATAAGTCGCACATGAATATAAGTCACACCCCTGGCAAATCTATGAAAAAACTGCAACTTACAGTCTGGAAAATAGGGTATTTAATAATAAGTAGAACATAAAGAATATGACACTTTATATTTTGCTGACCAATTTTTTATCAACGTCAGATACAACACTTTTTACTGTTCTTTGGTACGGTGGAGAAATGCTGCCAGACAGTTAGTGAGGAGAAGACAGCTAAGAAGGTATGCTAATTAATGTTTATGACAAATAGATTGTCAAAAAAAATGATATGAGAAGCAATGTATATTTTGGTTTTAATGAGCCAGCATCCATCCCTTCACATTGTAGTGAGCTGCTGAGTCTCATCCTCATAGTTCCTTCTTTCTCCGTTTACATCCCATAACGCCCAGCTACGGTGGCCGTTTTGGTTCAGTTGTTCCGCTCCGAGCACGGAGCCTATTTAGACTGAGGAAACACCAAAAATCAGCAAACAGGGATCCAGACGTGCAAGCAAGGATTGTTTAGAAGAACAGAAGAGAACTCTGTTGAGTTGGTAGATGTGACCCAAAGCATTATTTATGTGAAGATGAATCTCTGTTGGAGCACACATGCTGTTTCATTCCTGGACCAGCATGCTGGGGGATAGATGCTGGTGTGAACTCATTTCTCTTGGATACTTTTTTTTCAGTCACTTCCAAAATGAACCTTTGAACAGCACCTCAAACAGCTGCCAGCTTCTACTGTAGATGATTTCTCCATTATTATTGCAGCACTGCACAAGGATCATTAAGAATCCAGACAATTATGGATTCTGGACTAGTTCACTGTTGCACCTGTTATACTGCAATAATTGTTGTGCAGATAATTGACCGGATTCAGTCAGGAGACTGACAGAGCCTGTGTAACTTTTAAATCTTACAGAAAGAACAAAGCTCCATCAGCAAAAGTTGATCACAAAAATGTATGTACATACTGCAAACACACTGTATACATGCTGCATATTTACTGTGTAAATGCCCATTGTGTCCATTTCTGCAGAGGTCTTCAGAGCTGATTACAGAAGTGTGAATGTTTCTGAAAGAGTTTTATAATCTGGAATGTTGAGGAATTCATCTTTGTTGAACTTCAAGTATCAAAATATTACCCCAAAAACACTTTTGTTATAAAAAGTTACACCGTCACTTTTGCTGGGTAATTTTTACCTGATATAATATACTCAATAAAAAGTATTTGTTACAAAAAATAGATCAAAATATGACAACACATGATAAATTAGAGTAGCTTGATTTTATTTTCAAATGTGGTGTATTTAAGAAAATGGAAAACATAAGCATAGAAAGATCCTAAAAACATGCTTGAAAAGGAATTTGAGAACAAAAAATTCCTAAAAATAAAATGATGACACTGGAGGCTTGGTCTTTGGTCCACCCATTCCTGGGACATATGGCTTTGCCCAGGGAATCATGACACTCAGAAAAATGCAATATATTATAAATCATGCAAATAATTTTACTCGGTGAAAATAACCCGCCGATAGTGCTATAGGGTCAATAAGTTTCCTCATAATTATGTTAAAAAAGACCAACTAATATGTAACTGTCAAATGATTTATTAATCACATTCAAATTATTTCAGATTATTATTAATTTTATTTAGTGATTGTATGTGACCATGCATTGCACATATATGAATATAATTTTATTATAAATCAATCTAATGTGATTACAGCAAATTCCGTAGTGTTGGATCTATGTTGCTGCTCAGATTGTGCAGGTGTTTATCCTTTAGTGCTGTCTACTTTTGGTGCATCAGTGTTGTTTAGGCTGTGCTCAGCACTGATTATTATCAGTGTTGCCTTCATCAGCTTGCTGCAGACCACCCTGCATTTACCTTACATCCTTTGAGGGAAAATTAAAAAGGAATGAAGCTCTGGGCTTTTCTGAAGGCGCAGAATGAGGCCATGACTCCGCTTGTCCTGCTGCTCCACATTGTCAGCTGGCTGCTGAATACAAAGCAGCTGCAGGAGGGATTTCTATTCCTGACTCTGACATTTACTCTTCTGCTTTGGTTTAGGAAAGCAGAAAAAACAAAAAAGTGTCAGTCTGGTGTTATACAAATTCACCTTTAAATTAACAGATGTAGTTTTAGTGGTACCAAACCACTACATCTATAGAGACCATTTGTTTTAGTCTGCAAGAGAAAGAGCTTTGACAGACAGTATTTTCTCTCTATAAAATTACTGATTTTACTGAAATTATAGATATTGTGAACTGTATTACTTGGCAGGACCATTAGTGGGCTCAAAGGATAGTTTTAGTGCTTCAGATCAGATCAGATTTCTTGTGCTCTGACACCAATATTTTACACACAACTTGCAGGAAACATAAAAAATGGAAGAAAGAGTGGCTAGACATCAAAAATATAACGAGAAAGTATTTTACAGCTGACTGGGTTGTTTTCTTTGACACTAGGGTCTGTCTCATAGAGTCAGACTGTTTGCTTCATGTTAGAATTGTTTGCTTTAAGGAGGAGACACCGGCATGTCAACTGTCTTGTTATTAACATCAAAGCTCTGAAGAATGTTGCTCAGGAAGTACAGTCCCCCGGTCCTCTCTGGAAGTCTGCCTAATTGTGCATAAAGTGGCCATACCACGGAGTAGAGAAGTTACAGCAACTAAACAAGCCATGCTTTGGGATCAATCGGGATGTGGTACTGAAACCAGAACCGTTTGGTACCGTTTCCATGTCATCAATTTTTACCAGATACATTTCAGCCCTAACAATATTGCTCATCGGTGCAGGCGTGGCAACAGCGCGGACACGACATGCACAAGGAATATATTGTTTTTTATGTATATAGTTTATATACATAAAGTCCAAGTCCACCACTGGCGCCCTGTACTTTTCACAGACGAGAGCAGGTTCACCCTGAGCACCTGTGATAGACGTGAAAGAGTCTGGAGAAGACAAGGAGAACGTTATGCTGCCTGCAACGTGGTTCAACATGACAGGTTTGGTGGTGGGTCAGTGATGGTCTGGGGAGGCATAAGGTATCCAGATGAAATCCTTGAACCCATTGTCAGACCCTACGCTGGTGCAGTAGGTCCTGGTTTCCTCCTAATCCACGACAATGCCCGACCTCACGTGTCAAGAGTATGCATCTGTCGTTTCATGAGGAGCATGCCGCCACGTTGTCAAGCATGCATACAAGATACTGAAAAGGCAAATTAAGTTTTGGAAAAAATTGACTAGCCTGCCACATCTTCATTTCACTCTGATGTTATGGTGTCTACACAACTGAGCCTTCTGTAGGCTGAAAACTTTTATTTCATTAAAAGACTTATTATTTGTATTTGTTATTTGTTATTTGTATAGATATCCAACTTCATATTGAGATCTGATGTATCTAATGTGTTTCTTTAAAGTGCTCCTTTAATTTTTGTGAGCAGTGTGTGTGTATATATATATATATATATATATATATATATATATATATATATATATATATATATATATATATGGAGCATTTACCAAAGTACATTGTGAGGGCTGACAGGGGAAGTATAGATTTTACTGACTCCATGTTTTTCTTTGTGTCCCTTGCCTTGTCCTCTCAAACTTTTAGCCTCTTCTCTCGTCTCATAATAAGTTCTGCTGTAATCAATTAGCAAGATGAGGCGCAGCAGAGGGAACAGGTGCAGCTAAATGTTAATGAATTCCTCTGTGGCTGCCATCATTGTAACACTAGCTGAATATTTAAACTGCTTGTTGCCCCAATGACTTACACCTCTGCTAATGGAAATGGCAGGACACACAAACAGCAGCAGTCGGCATGTTTTACTTCAGTAAGTGTTCTGTATGGGTTCCTATCTCCCATCATTAAAATGAAATAGTTTGTGGACCAGTAATGACAACAATAAGAATCAGAGTTTGTCTAGTTAAGGTAATATTTCCATCCAATGTGAAAGAATAAGAAGCCACTTTTTAAACTTTTAACAGCCTACTAAAACATTTGGCTCTCTTGTCTTGGTCATTTTTATTTGAAATTTTAACTCTCATCATTAAAGGAATTAATCAAAAAGTAAAAAAGCTAAATTGTGCCAACTTTTTGAATTTTTCTATTTCAGTCAGAAAGTTATCAGCTCATTCATTAAAAAACATAGCTTTTAAAATAAAACACATGATGATGTCCTTCACATGTTGGCATAAACCCTAGCACTCTAGTTGTGCCATTTATGGGATTTCTTGCCCAAATTTTCAGCATGACTCCTGCACAGAAACAAAACACGGTGATAGTCCAGAACAAAGTTGTTACTTATATTACATTTATGCACTGCAGTCTGTCAGAAATGCACACAAGTAAAAAAGAAGATATGAGTGAGATCATATCATAAGACAAAGCGTAATTACTTTTCTAGTTCATTAATATTTTGTGATTAATGTTCATTCTGCCAAACACATATGAACACACTCTGGCTTCCACTGAGTGGATTCACAAAATGGTTGATGGCAGATGCCTCACAGAGCAGAGCACACCAGAGGCCCTGCCAACATCTGCTCTGTGTGTGTGTACGTGTGTGTCCATGTGTGTGTTTGTGTCTATGTGTGTGCCAGAGGTGGGTTGTTAACATGCAAATAAAGCAATTAAAATTCATTCAATACACCCCAAACATGCACACAAACACAATGACACACACCCATGCACTGACAAATAGCAGTGCAGTGTATGCAGGAACAAAAGCAGCAGAAATTAGGATGACAACAGAAGCCAATGAGCTTCTCTGCTGACCACTGATGACTCCTGTTTCACCCTGTGCTGGAAAATCCACATAGCAGCTCAGGAAGAAAGAGTTTATTTTCTCTGTACATCAGTGCAAAAGTTCATCTAGTGCTTTGGTGCTCAGGTCTTTTTCAGCCGGTCACTTTAACTGGCATTTTGTAATATTAAAACCATTCAGGTATGATTGAACCATAACTGTCATATTGGATTGTGAATTTTTATGTATGAAAACTAACATTTATTTATTTTATCTTTTATGTGTTCTTCAATTTCTCTGCGGGTCAGCAATGATATCTTCCATTGATAATAGTTATGATCAATATATCTATGTTCCAAATGCTATAAAGCTTGTCAAGCCCGGGACCTCATAATGTCACAGTTTGATGGAAGACTTTCACCATCAGCCACTGCTCCTCATGAATCAGAAGTTAAGTGTAAAAGACAGAAAGTACTTCCCTGGCTCGACGGGGATATGCAGCGCATGTCCATCAACACCTTATGCTCACGCTGACCTCAAAGGACTTTGACACCACCAGCCACATTAATTATACACTGCTTCCCTCTATTATTACACCCAATCACACACTGATGAATGCTCCAGTGCTTGTGGGGTTAGCAGGACTTGGATTCAAACCAATCATGTTGTGACAGACAGATGATGGTTTTCCTCCTAAACCACAGACTTTCTGGAGGATGTCAGACAATTTGAAAAAGACAGATTTATTACTGCAAATGTGCTACATATGCATGGAAAACAGGGAGGAAATGTTTCACAAGAAACTGCAAAACTCAATAAAGTTGTTTGATTGTCTGGAGATGTGTATAAAAAGCAGATGTTTTATCCACAAAGGTTCACACAAGATGAGACTGTGGTTGAGACTTTATTCTTGAAAATAAATACCTTATTCTTGGAGGTCTCAGCATGTCTTCATTGTGTGGTGGCCCTAAACATCATGGTTGAAATGACAAAAAAAAACACAAAAATCCACAATAACTTAAAAATGACCTGATTTCAATTACTTCTTATCTTTAACAGTTGAATTATTCCTGATCCTGCTTTTTTTTCTTCAGAGCATCAAGGTGTCCTGGCAGCCACCTCCACGAAGCAGCCAGAATGGCATCATCACCGCCTACAAGATCAAATACAGAAAAACCGGCCGGCGTGGCGACCAAGAGGCCATTGAACCGAACAACTTCTGGTACCTGTTTACAGGTGAAGCTTAAAGGCTAATTTATTTATTTTTTCAAATATGAAACATGGTCTCTTTCAAAGTTGTTTTACATCACATAAAAATTCAATGGTTGGCAGATCTGCGGTGCACATGTGGGCTGAACCATGGCAAGTGATCCATACAGATTATTGATTATCCGTGATCCGTTACACCCCTACTCATAAAAAATGACAAAATGTTTACATTCAGACATCAGCCTATCTGCTTCGTGGTTCAGAATGACGTCAGTCTGTCTGATGAAAGAGGACCAATCACAGAGCAATTTACAAGAATCCTGTCGTGCAGTTCCATCTCTCAAATTTCAAGATGTTTGCCTGTGAGTAGAGCTGAACATTAGCAAAACCCAGTAGTTTTCTCGATGCTGAACAATGGAGTCATGCTCTCCACTCTACATTTTCATTGAAGGACTCGTTTGATTTGCTGATGCTTTGACCAGAGGATACACCACATTTAAATGTCTAATGGTTGTGTTCCAATTCAAGAACAGAATAAAAAGTCTACTTTTCCTTTGACCACTTGTCTGTCAGCCTGTGTGTTAGAAGGAAAATCGAGTAACACGTCAATATAGAGAGATGTAGTAAAGTATGCTTGTACATTTCTGTCAGTTATAAAAAGCCGTTTGTTTCCACTCAGCATGATGCAGGGCTCAGAGAGACTGACATAAATATTGAAATCTGGCCAAAGAAATGATTCAAATGCTGAACAAATATGTGTCAGCGTGTTTTACTACGTCTTTGTGTCTGGGATTGTGTATGTCTGGATGTGTGGGCGGATTATGCTTAAATTCTTCTTCTTCTTTCTTCTGTGTAGAAGAACGTGTGTGAGTGCTTAGCAGAGTATGTAAGACGGGGTGTGTGGGGGTGTGTGGGTGTGTGTGTGTGTGTGTGCGCGCGCCCTTTCGTGCTTGTGTGCACTTAAACTGCCACCAGCTATTATTTCAATTTGAGCTTTGGAGGATTTGAATGAAACTGATCTCCTTTTCATTATTTCACCCGTACTTATCTTCATCTGTGTGCGTCGGCCTCCATTTCCCTGTTGCAGGTTCCATGATTGTGTGATTTTTTAAATCCAAGCTGGTTGGTGTAATGCTGCCTGTCAGGGGTAACCTCACCTTTTTTATCTTAGCCATAATAAAAATAATAAAAAGCCATATTATTTTCTGTTTTGTTATCACACAAAGGAGCATTGCTTTTATATCTCAACTTGAGCTTTAAGCTCAGTTATTTGTATTCAAAAACAACAATACGACCACTTGAGGCCGTGCAGTCTGTCATAGATAATGTCAAGATATTTTAGGACAGAATTAGAATTTAAATTATATTTCTTCACTGCATTTTGTTTGATCTAAATATGAACTTCTATTTGTACCAAAGGATATTAAATATGTTCTATATTATAATCACCATGCTGAGTTTAAAACACCTGTGCAATACTGGCCTGACTAACGTCTAAGTAACTGTTGCAATTTAAGTTGTCAAACTGCAACATCATGTAAAATACATCCATCCATCCACCCATCCATCCGACCACCC
>NC_050523.1:25701733-25720889 GCF_002922805.2 Oryzias melastigma | reverse complement strand
TCTGTCCGTCCACCCCTCCCTCCTTCTCTACACCCACCCATCCACCCATCTAATTATCCATCCATCTGTCCATCCATCCATCCGTCATCCATCCATCCATCCATCCGTTCGTCCACCCTCCCTCCTTCTCTACACCCACCCATCCATCCATCTAATTATCCATCCATCCATCCATCCGTCCGTCCATCCCTCCCTCCTTCTCTACACCCACCCATCCAGCCATCTAATTATCCATCCATCTGTCCATCCATCCATCCGTCATCTATCCATCCATCCATCCATCCACCCATCCATCCCTCCCTCCTTCTCTACACCCATCCATCCATCTAATTATCCATCCATCCATCTTTCATCCATCCATCCATCCATCCATCTATCTATCCAACCATCCATCCATCATCCATCCATCCATCTATCCAACCATCCATCCGTCCTTCCATTCATCCATCCATCCATCTATAAAACAATCAATCCATCTATCCAACCATCAATCCATCTATCCATCCATCCATCCATCCATCGTCTAAATCCATTGAATCCCTTTCTTGGTCATGAGGTTGCTGGAGCCTATCACAGTTGGGTACGCCCTGGATGGGTCGCCAGTCTATCACAGGGCCAACTATGCATGTTATCCTAATGAAACATTTTAATTTTTAGAGAATATTGTTTAAGTCTAAACTAGATAGCCACACAGCAAACTTAAAGTTTAGAATATATGACCTATTGGATATCAGATTACTCTCATCAGCTGTACATCTAACCGACTGTTCAATCTTTTTCAAAGTACAGAGCTTTAGTGCACTAAATCTTTATCATGTCCTCCACTGTTTGCTGGTTTAAACTTTGCTGCAGCTCTGCACACTCAGAACACCAGTGAACGCTGAATGCTCACCTCTGTTGTGACAACCACACAATACGGTCAGACAGCAAAGAACATTTTGGCATCTGTTCTATACATTCTTTCATCAATGCAGGTTCATCTCTGAGTTCTAACAAAAACACTCAAGTTAAGGTACGTCAATGTTTTAGGGTTAAAATAAAGAGTTAGAAAAAAACACAGCAAAAACATGAAAAAGTATGAATTGTGTTATTGAATGAATCCGTTGTTCGCAGGAAAACTTCCCATACACTACCAGACTTTGACATCTGTGTGCAGCTCCTTCATTTTGTTTACACATTTTAACCCTGAGTGGTTTAATGCTTATATTGTTTTTACTGAAGGAATGTATTCAAAGCACCATTTAACTAAAGGTCAGTATTAATGTGAAACTGCTGTATGTTGTGTTTGTTTTTTGTCCAGGTCTGGAGAAGGGCAGCCAGTATAGTTTTCAGGTAGCAGCCATGACAGTGAATGGAACTGGGCCTGCCAGTGACTGGTACACCGCAGAGACCCCCGAGAACGACCTGGACGGTACGTGTTCACGTCTGAGTGCTGCAATCTGCAGAACAGGAAGCAACTTTCTCTACTGTCACAACACACATAAATATTTAACCAACAAAGGGCTGGAACTGCAGATACAGCCGAGGTTTGGTCCCAGGGGGGGACAAAATGCAATGAAGGCAAAAGAAAATTGTGTGTGGGAGGTGGTGGGGGGTGTCCAAAAGGATTGTGGGGCATTTGACAAATTATAGCTACAGTAAAAAATGCATGAAACAAAAGGAAAAAGCCCAAAACTTCTATTTTTGAGAACAGTTCTTGCAATAATTTGTTTTGAGAATGAAGTTTGTACGGATTTTTACAACTTTTATAAAGCATTCTTCCTGTTTTGTATACATAAATCTTGGAATTTGTTTAATAAATAGTGCTAAAATGAACATTCACATTCATATGTATCTGCATCGTGAGTGGAAATGAACTCGCAGGATTGTTGGATATTGTTAAACAAAGGACCTCATTCAGGAAAAGATCAATTTTTAGATGGTTTTTTGAGAGAAATTACACAAAATAATGTGCACTTCATGAAAACTGATTGAATATTGTAAATAAAATATTAAGTTTGCAAGCTTTGGTTGGTAAACTAATAGGAACTCCTCTCATTGATATGTGGGTGGCTAGATGGATGGATAGCCAGACCGACAAGAGCAGCAAACAGTGTTTGGCCCCTAATAATTCTTTTCAGAATAATTGGAAAAGCTGACCTCAGGCTGATGCTCAGAACTTTCCTGTGCTGGTAAGCAGGAAGCTGCAGAGATAAAAACAACAAACACATCTATACTAACTATGTTTCTTGATTGGGACAAAGGGAGACACAAATCTCATTTTAATCGATTATCACTCAATAAAGCAATATGAAGCGTCTGCCTGTGGGGACTGAGAGCTCAGTAATCTGATCTAATCTGATGCGGAGGAATAACAGAAAGTGTCAGGCCTTGTAAGGTCCTATTACAGTGCTAAACAGGTTACTGTTTTCTTGCCACAGCTGCTTGAAGGATTGTGCTTGTAATTTCTATCATGATAATCTAAAATATTCAGTTATTTGACTAAAAAATGCCCGTTTCTGAAGCGTGTTTCTCTTGTGCTGTTGCTCCAACACCCTTAACCCTGGCAGAGAGTCAAGTGCCCGACCAGCCCAGTTCTCTGCACGTCAGACCGCTTCCTAACAGCATCATCATGTCCTGGACTCCGCCCCTCAGCCCCAACATCCTGGTTAGAGGCTACATCATTGGCTACGGGGTGGGGAGTCCCTACGCTGAGACGGTCCGAGTGGACAGCAAGCAGAGATACTACTCCATTGAAAACCTTGGTAAGGACAGAAAGAGTACACAAAACGTGTTCAGTGAACTTCCTCTGAAGACACAAACATTCACTTACTTACTATGCACACTTTATGAATATGCAGATTGGTGTTTGTCTCTCTCACCACTGCTCCCCTCATCAATGCTCCAACGATGATCAAGTAAAAACCATGTAATACAAAAGCATCTGCTGTTGAGAAGGATTCAGATAAATGGCTGTTTGATTATGATCCAATTCTTACACGGAATGACTGCTGCAGACTTTGACTAGAAATCCTCATCCACCTTCCTGATGTCTTTGTTTGGTAATTATTCTAGACAATGAAATGTCGTGTGGATATCACAAATGCATGTAGGGAGTGATGATACCTTCAACTCTATTCGGAGCCATTTTTCTAATCATTCATGTAGAGTTTGAGCGTTGCTCAGATTATCTTAGAAAGGTGAGGTTCAAAGAAAGGAACCTCATGAATTTACCGTGGATACAATCAATACTGAAAGTAATAGATTAACTGAACTTTGTGAGCACACTCGAAAAATGGCGGCAAAAATAGGATCACAAGTCAACAGTTGGTTAAAAAGTGTTTCTACAAAATTTAGATTAATTTAAGAGATTACTGTCTGTCTATACCAGGGGTGTCAAACTCCATCACACAAATGGCCAAAATCCAAAACACACCTTAGGTCGCGGACCAAACAGGATAAACATTTACTGAACACTCTAAAACGAAGTTTTTAAAACTTTAAAACCGTAACTTTTTAACATAATCATGAACTAGAAAAAAATAACTTAGGTCAGCCAAAACAGCGAGCATGTAGGTGAAATATTTCTTCAACTCCAAAACAGCCTAAAAAATCTTAGTAAATACCAAAATAGTCAAAAAGCTAGAAGACTGACAATTTTTAAAATGTTAAAACTTTAACTTTTTTATATAATTATAAAAAATAAAAAGGCAGGAATATTGTTCCAGAATAAATCAACTTAAACAGCTTTTAATATTTTATTCTCCCTAAAAATATATTTAGTCAAAATTATACAAGTTAGAAATAAGTACAAGATAACATCGGGTCATTAATAACAATAAAATAAAATGATCTGGAGGGCCGGATAGAATTACCTGGAGGGCCAGATCCGGCCCCCGGGCCTTGACTTTGACACGTGAGGTCTATCCATATGAATGCACCTATACATGTACATACACGTTACAATAAAACAGAAGGCATAATTAGCATGACTATCATTTTACCAGTTTTAGTGTATGTGGTGAAACAGGCAGTGAGTGTGAAGAGTTTCACTCGAAGTCAAACCTGACTCCATTAATTGTTTTTTAAGGAAGATCTCAAAATATAAATATAGTGCGAAAGTAGTATGTTGAAAAATATGTGTTTAGATTGGTACATTGAAATGTTGGTTTCTACCTTAGATTTATTGTATTAATAAATCTGCTCCGTGTCTGACTAAAGAGCCAACTGGCAGTATTCTCAGTTCTGTTGTGTCATTCCTGCGAGCCAAGAACATAGAAAATGTTCATTTTTTATGTCTGTTTATTACATCAATGCCAAAAAAGTCTATTTCTGCTGGATTTACAACACAAAAGAGACTTTCAGCTCCGCCTCTTTATTCTGTTTAGCCAGCAAAGCATCAATGTTGACTTAGACCTTCGCTCTGCTGTTAATGTGCCCTGATGATAAAATGCCTATTTAATTATGATCAATAATTTAAAGAATTTAATAGGAAATGCTTGAGGAGAAGAATTCAATTTGGAAAGGTTTGAAAAGAGAAAAGATCCTCTCTTGTGAGAGCACAACAAGACATTAGCATGCCAAGGAAGACAAAAACAAATTGGACGAATTTTTTATGCATAGTTGAAAATTTCCCTCAGAGGTCTGATAATGGAAGGATAATGAAAAAATAAAATCTAGCAATTGTGTTGCATACACACATGGGACTGAGTGCACATGTGTACATGGCATTTATAATGCATAGTGATCATTAATTCATGCGGTAAGGCATCCGGGGAGCAGAGGGGGAGTCTGCTTTATTTGTGCACGAGTTTGACGGTATGTGGGAGCGCGTTGCGTCGTGTATCAGCAGTCAAGACACAGGAGGAACCACTGACTGGCAATTAGTTCAAATCAGGAAAACAAGTCACTTCTTTAAAACCTGCAGAAAATCCGGTTGTAGTCTGAAATGTTTGTTAATGTGGAGAAAGTTACAGGAGTTGCTTGTCAACTTAGCTCTGTCAAAAAGGCCTTGACCTTTAAATTCTTCTCTATTCATTTCACAAATGTTGCATGATGAATTATGCCATAAAATGGTAATTTCCTGTGCTACAAGTCATAAACAATCACTGATTCTGTCGTCTTCCTCCCCCCTCAGAGCCAAGCTCACACTACGTTATTTCTCTGAAGGCGTTTAATAATGCTGGTGAAGGAGTTCCTCTATATGAGAGCGCTGTCACCCGATCTCTGACAGGTAAGAACACATGTAATTATCAAAAATTACCCTGTGATCCATCATCTGATGCTGTATAATTAATATGTTTTTAAAAATTGCAGCTCAACCCAGAAAATGAAGGCTATGCCAATGTGAAAATCAGAAATAAAAACAAACATTAAATCAGGCATCACTGTGGTGTTCACTTATCAAATCATTATCGGGGTGGAGGTGAGTGGATGAGACGTTCGTGGAAGAAGTACAGAACTCTCCTCACTGCCAAAAGTACGCAGAGTAGGTGGAAAGATTCAAATTAAAAAAGCTTTAAGAGGGAGTTACAATCATTTTCAATCACATTGAACTACAATTGAGTCAACTGTAGAGAAAGCAATAGAATCTGAAAATAGAAAATTGAAACTAAAGACCATTTATACTGAGCTATTTAGTAAAGTGAGTGATGAGAAGGAACCGTGGTAATTGTGAACATAAACCACAGCGGAAATTCTGTCTACAACTTTAATATTTGAATATTTGTGTGAATTATACAATGGCTCTTTTTTCTTGAACATGCATCTTGTGTGCAGCGTCTGCAAACGCAGCAACATTAATACATCTCTCTCCACCCAGAGGGTGTACTCAGACGCTACAGCCCCTCTAGCTTACAGCCCCTGGGCTGCATGGCGCCTTAGGCGAAAAAGAACTTGGCTTCTCCTGCAGGGTTTTAGATCCAAAAGTTTCAGTTAGGCAACTCTTAGTTTAATAGCAAACCCGCTAACCAACTGCACCACCGATTGGCTAAGATTCAAGAGAGATTTCAACTATTAAGGGTGTTGGAGAAAGAACATTAGGTCACCAGTTAAATTTGTTTTTTTTTTCACCAAAATACAGGGGATGAGTGGGTGGGGGGTGAATTTCAAAGCAATTTTATATAGGTAAAAAAAAAAAAGACTCTGCTGTTACTTGGTGCCCCCTCCAGCAGACAGTGCCCTAGGCGGCCGCCTAGGCCACCTATTCCCATGGCCAGCCCTGGTAGTGTGAGATAAAAAGATCTTCTCCAGAGCATTCTGGATTTTGTGAGCAGTTCTCTCAATAACCATTTTTTGAAGACACAAGTCACTTTGTTTTTTCCACTAGAAAATCAGAAATCATAAATGAACGGTGTACAATGTAAAGATTTGCGTGGCCCACTTGACCCTGCGGGTGGATCTGGGAGGAGCTACCAGCTAATGTTTTTAATCTGATCGTATAAGGAACTATATCTGTGGATTTTAATCTTAGAATGTAGAAGACACAGATGATTTTTAGAAAAAAAATCAGGTTTATTTTTTGTGAAGAGTTCTACAAAAACCTGAAACAGAAAAACAAATACATCTCAAAACATTAAAAGTGGTGACACCTTGGTGCTAAACTCAGTACTAGTAGCAGCTTATTTCTCTATATTGTATTGTTACATATAGTGATAATAATCAGTCAGCTTCATCAAAAATGACAACAACTATTGTCTTATTTATCTGCAAATGAATCCTAAAAAGTTGATGTGTTGCTTCAAGAACCAGAAGATAAAAGAACATCAAGATTTCTTACTATTGATATTTAAGGCAGAATTTCTTAGCGTCATGTTTGACAGTTGAATTAGTGCAGCTCCATGACTCCATGACAAGACTTAACTCCCACTGTAAGTGGTCAGTAATCATTCAGTCAGGAAGCTGGTCACAATTCAGCAGGAAAAGGCTAAATCACAGGAGATTAAGAGTGAGATTCTAAGATCTGCTCCCTGGCAACACATTAGAGTTTTATCAAATATTTAAACACGATTAGCATGAGTGCCTTTGTAAGAACCCATATTAGCAGTTTTACCCTAGCATTCAAACAGAGCTGCTGTTTAAAAGCAGCTATAGAGTAAACAGTAATGCTACGTGTAACTCTTCATCACTCCAAGAGGAGCCGCAAAGCAAACAATCTGTCAGCCTGATTGTAGTGATGGCATTCATAACTACTGTGGCTTGAGCTGTAAAAGAGTGACTTTTAGAAAAAAACATCACTTCCCCCACATCTCATCCTTATATTATGTTTATGAAGCGTTTTAATATAATGCATTGATGTTTTATTTATAGTGCAATGACTTTCAACAATGCTTTTACCATATCTGTGAGACTGTCTTTGCGATGGAGACTCATTAGGCCTTCCTGCAGAAAATCCTTTCTAAAAGTGAGATTAATGAAATGGGTCCAAGTCTCAGCCAAGTTTCAACTTATAAATTAAACAGTCGGCCCTTCTCTTCTCACCCAGCAGCCCGCAGCGGACATAAATCCTTTATTACCTTCATGAAAACGTCACATTTTTGAGGTTTTCAACCTTCACGATGTGACGATAGTAATAAGAACAACTAGCAGTGAAGACAATTCACTTCAGTGAGCTTTGAAAAGAATCATTTTATCAGACTTCCAATTTTTCATTGAATACAAGAGACGAGGGAGATACGATGAGGTGACAAAGAAGAGACAGGAGACTGATGTGGTCAGACATGTAGAGTTAAAGCTGACACTGTAAGAAACAGGGATGTGATAGACTTGAAAATAAAGTGTGGAAGAGCAACAGAGAAATGAATGAGGGGGGTAAGACGGAGCATAGACATGGAGCATGAGGGCATGACAAAAGAGGAAGAGAAATGGGAGCAGGTGTAAGATGAAGAAACACAGATGTCGATAAGACACCCCCCCCCGCCCTAAAAAAAAAAAAAAGAATAAAAGCATTCTGTATTCTGCTAGGCTTTGTTCAACATGCTGCAGTGCTCTTGATGTAACTCACTGTTATAGATCTGAAATCTATAACTACTGGATTTAAACTCATTAGCGGAGGATGTTTAATACAATTATTGTTAAGTCTTTACATTTGCTTTAAATAAACAGTAGTTACAGATAATGAGTTGGAGTTAGCAAACACAGTGACCATGTTAGTGCTGTAGGTTTGTTCATAAAGTTTAATTCATGTGTTAACATTTGTATTGTCTTACATAGAAATGTTTACTTTTTGAAGTTTTTATTAGTATTATTTTAAATATAGGATACAAATGTATCCAGTACAGTAGTGCTGAGCCAAAATGTTAGCATTTACCTGAGTAAGACATTTATGGTTGTGTCCGAACCCCCCCCCCCAATCACTACATAGTGCGTTCCCCATTTTCTAGTGCAGTCCGAATCTACTAATGCCAAAATCGAGGGAACTCAAAATTTCCCAGAAACTAGCATGAAACTGGCTCACTAGATTAGCAAATATAGACCACTATGTATTGCGGTCGAACAATTTCAAATAAAAAAATCTGTTTAAATGTAAAATTTGAATAAATCATCCACATTTTCACCATCAGAACATAGTGGCTCACTGTCGTATTTATTCAATTTACACTTTGTGAAATCGGTGATGTCATATCCAGTGTTTAGAAAAACAAAAGTAAAGTAGGGAGTATTGTGTCCAAATTACTCTTTAAATCCAGTGCACTATATAGTTTTTTAGTGGTTTGGGGTTAGGGGGGATTTGGACACAACCTGTGCCTCTCTGTTTCAATTCCTTGATTCAGCAGTTCATGTCTTTATAATTCTCTTTATGAAAGAAATGGTTGATCAATAATGGAAAATCTCAGACAATAATCCTGGGAGGCAGAACTAACAATCTCAATACGTTCTCTGTCAAATGTTTTGTCATACTGTGAAGTGTTATCAATACTGCTTTTCTGTCCGTCACATACTGTAATCTAACTGTGGCACAGTTATATGCCAAATAGTACATTCAAATTCAGCTTTATTCATACAGGACTTTTCCTTTTCCAGAACACCTCAAATTCAATTCAATTCAATTCAATTTTATTTATATAGCCCAAAATCACAAAGAGATTTGCCTCATTGGGCTTCAAAATATAAACAATTGTTAAAAACTAAACAGACTACATACTACTCAAAGTCTTTTACATAAAATAAAAAAATACATAATAATAGCAAATAACAGTAAAAAACACTGATCAGAATAAAAGCCCCCCAAGACACAAAAATAACAGAAAATAAAATCAAACTAAAACATGAGGAAATACAAAAATGACCTTAGAGCTGAGCTAAGATGTTGACTATAGTTTTCAGTTTTTCCCCTCCCCTCACATCCTCCGGCAGACCTCTCCACAGGCGAGGCCCCATGTGGCCCTGCCAGGGGTTTTGTTCTAAACTTTGGGACCACCGGTAGACCTGATCTAGAGGACCAGGGGTTCTGGGAGGATCAGCAACTAAAACCAGTTCTGACAAAAATGAAGGATTAATATATTTATACTTAAATACCTTTCAAATGGATCCTAGAGCTGACTTCTTTCTGGTTTAGAGGCGTGCAGCCGAGTTATGAACAAGCTGCAGCCAATTAACAGCATTTTTCTTAACGCCAGAAAGAAGGGCATTGCAATAATCTAGATTTGACAAAAGTGTGTGTTAATATTTCACTACTGGCTGTGGAGAGGCTGGGTCTCACTTTCTGATGTGGTTAAATGCAGTAAAGCGGTTTATGTGAATTTCAAAGGCCAGATCTGCATCTAAAATCACAAAGAGCTTTCTGACTCACATTTAAGTTATGAGTTGAATAGTAAAACTGGATCTTCTCTCTCTCTGCTTCAGGAACAATTAAAATTGTTTTTTAGTCTTAATTGACATTTTAAAGTTCTCTCCCAGCCACATTTCAAAACCAAATGTACAAGTTAAGTATGGAAGTTTGTGCCTCCTGCTGACGTCACCAAGCTCAAGCATACGGGTTAAAAAGTGAGGGACCAAAGACGGAGACACACCACATGTTAGCCTGGGCCTCCCAGTCGACAGGTCATTTACATTGACAGTAAAACCTCTTCCTGTGAGGTAAGATTCAAACCAGCCGAAGAATGTTCCAGTAATTCTAGTCATGTCACTTACACTCTCTGGCCTTTTTATTAGGTATCTGTCCAACACATTTCTAATCATCCAATCACATGACAGCAGCTCAATGTATTTAAACTTGTAGACATTTTCAAGATGATCTGCTGCAGTTCAATCTGAGAACTCACATTTTGGTTGTTGGCGGAGTCAGCCTGAACCTTCCCTGTTTGGTTACCCTTTAACTGATGATTCTAAATTGTCCCTAAGTGTAAATGTGAGTGTGTTGCACTGTAACTGACTGATGATCTCTCCAGGGTGTACCCCTCCATTGTCCACCTGCAACTGGGATAGGCTCCAGCAACTCAGAAAGGGATTTAGCGGATTCAAAAGATAGATGGAGGGATGTTTAGTTACCAAAGCACATTAAAGGGAACCCTTTATTCTTATGAGCAGCAGTATCTACTCAGTCTCCCTCAAAACACTACACAGTGTAAATCTACAGTCATGGTTATGGAGGCCAGCAGAGGCATCAAGACCAATCTGTAAGAGCCGAAATCAAAGTCTCACAGATCTGCTGTCTGCTGGGCATCAGCCGCATCTCTTCTAATGATACGATATGTTGTTTAGGCCAGTCATGATGTAAAAAAGCAACAATCACCTCACATGAAACAGGACAAAACTTTTTAAAAATGAAACACTTTTGTTCAAAATGCAGTGTGGAGTGACAGATCTTTTCTCAGTGTAAGGTAAACATTTTTAACAACTCAGAGCTCAAAGGAAGCTCAGCTTTCCAGATCATCTCCAAGCTACAGACAGACCTGCATTTAAGGGACAATGTGTCATTTCAGTTCAGTATTATCCCTGTTGTCAGTGATGAAAGCGGCTGTTTTGGAAGAGGGTAGAAAATGACATTTGTGCTAAATGGTAAAACTGCTATGCCCTCAGGTGTCACCTATCAAACACTTTCAATGTGGACTTGAGTCTCCTCTCAAGACAATTTCACAGCAATTCACACCTTGAGCAGTGAGACTCAAACATCTCACATGGTATCCATTGTAAGAAAAATTTGCAACGTATTTTAGAATAAAGAAACCTGCGTGACCTGAACTGCTCAAACACGTCCATGTCTAAACAGCTTATACATATAAAATTCCATATTGAAACTATAAACTACAGACAGAATTTAAACGAGAAGTGGCCTTGGGCTGGTCTTTCAGAGCTAGCCTAAGTAGTGAGAACCATTTACCCCCCCGTTCTGTGAAACAGTCTATATCAGGGGTCTCCAACTCAATCACACAGGGGGCCAAAATCCAAAACACACCTTCTTTTTTTACTTTAAAAATGTAACTTTTTAATATAACTAGAAATGAAAACAGAAATATTTCAAGATTTTTGTAATTCATAAATGCGTTTAAAAGTTGCAGTTATAGAGTTTTAAAATTGTCATTCTGCTAGTTTTTGGACTATTTTGGCATTTACTAAGATTTTTTAGGCAGTTTAGCAAATATTTCAGCTACATGCTAGCTTCTTCTTCTTTCACTCTTTCGCATCAGTGATTTGGCAGAGTTTTTACCCCGGATGCCCTTCCTGACACAACCCTGTACTTGAGGGGCACAGGGACCCAGTTAGGCAGCAGCATCAAGGGTCTTGGCTAAGGACCCAATCTGGGTGGGGATCAGTGGACAACCCTGGGATCGAACCCAGGACTCCCTATACTTAGCCCACTGAGCCATCCAGCCGCTAGCTAAATGCTAGCTGTTTTTGCTAATTTAGGCTTTTTTTTTATTTTTTTTTTTATAGGATATTTTGAAGTTTAGCTATATTTTCAGCTACATGCTATTTAGTTATTCATAATTGTCTTAAAAAGTTACAGTTTTAAAGTTTAAAAAATGTAGTTTTAGAGTGTTCAATCAATGTTTCATCTGTTCGGCCCGCGACCTAAGGTGTGTTTTGGATTTTGGCCCCTTGTGATTGAGTTTGACACCCCTGATCTAAAGGATCCTGAATAACACTAATAACTTGTCAAAGATAATCATGGTTTGATATAAATCACTTTATCTTTGGCAGGAACAATGCTGTTTGGTTCTGTTTAGTGGACATGGTCATTCATCCCGAAGTCCTTCAACTCTGTGTTGAAAAGCTGCTGTGTGCGGAATATGGAAAGGTTTTTGTGTAGGTCTCCATCACACATTTAATCATACATGGGAATTCATGCAGATTTTTAAAGATCAGTTGACCAATGTGGGATTAAAGCCCAGAACGGGTAGTCTGACATGGAAATGCAAGGAGACAGTGAACTGATCCAGAGGGCTGAAACTCAGCCTGTTTCAACAGAGGTTGAACAGTGACAGCACACACACGCCCCTACACACGCACACACACACACCCCTACACACACCGACACACACACACCCACAGACACACTAGCTTTCTTGCCATGGCAGCAGCCTGCTGGAGAGCTTTTTATGAGAGCTTTAAAAAACGGCTCATTAAGAGTCGGATCCTTGTTAATATACTGCCTTGTCCTCGCCTCGCCGCCCCCACGCTGCAGAGGCAAAACGGATCCCCAGCCAGCCGCCAAACCACCACTTAATCAATGACTTGAGGACCGCAGAGAGTTGGGGTGGGGTGGGGGATGTGATAGAGAAGGGATGAGAGTTGGAAGGAAAGGATAGAGGAGGACAGAACAGCAGGAGAAAGATGTAGAGGAACTTGAGGAGTAAACACGAGCTGCACTGAGATGAGGGCGAAAGAGAAGAGACTTAAAACCTAGACTTGGATCAGAGGAAGAGATCAATGGAACGATACTATGATGTCTGAATGAAAGAATAACAAATAAAAAAAAAGCTGGGCCAAAAATGAGTATATGGGATGTAGCATGAGTGGAATGCTATGGTAGAAGTAAGTACACAAGATGTGCAATTAGACAGAAGCTTGCTAGATGCTCATTAGTATTCTGTTCAACAGGAGCTTTATTGGGATGCTGGGCGACCAGTTTAACCACAACACTGTCTGCTGCAGCTCGCCTCCCAGCCCCAAACACATCCCTCATCAATCTCTTTCTGTCTCTCATCAGTCTCACTCCCTTTGTTGGCCTGCAGCTGTACATTTCTCTTCAAACACAACACATTAGATGCCACTGTTGATTCTCTCAGCAGTTCAACACACTGCATACAAAACACAAGAGTTGTTTTTCATCTTTTACAGTGATGGTTTTCCTTGAGCTGGTCAGCAGACGTGTCAGGAGCTTAAAGCGTTAACTCTTTTAGAGGCTAAATGAAAGTGGGGCTCCATTATTTCTTTGCATGATGCAATACAATTTATCCTCAACTAAAAGTTCTGTCACCTCCTGTAACATGGTTTCATTAAGAATCTTTAATGTGGAAAAGATTTGTTTTTCTTTCATTCAAAATGTCTATATTTAAAAATATAATTATTCATCTTTTGCCAGTTTTGTTCTTATATGATGCATTCAAATGTAAAAAATACAAATTTTTCCCCCATTAAAAGTAAAAAAGTATCTTCATTTATAAAGTAGTGTTGCAGAAATTGATGTGCAAAATGCAAATGTTGTTAACCTTATAACGCCGGAGCTCCAATGTTTATGTTCTTTAATATACTGTAAATTTTCAACCGTTAACACGATAATTCCAGTAGATTGAGAAGGAAAAAAGCGGCTCTGAGCCGCTTTTTTCCTTCTCAATCTACTGGAATTATCGTGTTAACAGTTAAAAAGTTACAGAATGTTAAAGATTTTGTGTTTAGGCGTCACCGACGATCCCTCAGGTGTTAAAGGGTTAATAATGATTTTAGTAAAGTCACATCTGCACAAGCATAAAACAAACCTAATTGAAGCCGTTCTAAAGTTGCATTCACACCATCATTCCAGCCACGACTTTGTAGATCCTAAATGTATCTGTCTATTCTAATTTCTAATGAGCCTGAGAATCACATTTTTGTAGTCTATCAAACATGACCAAAGGTCATAAATAATAAGGAATTACCCTCCTTTATTACCTAACTGTATAATACTAAAAACATCCATTGACTTTCTTTAGACCAGAAACATAGTTACCATTGTAAAAAACTGAGTATGAATCTCTTTCACATTCCTCCCACTTTGCTTCTGGTTCCGTTAGATCTGGGAGCACTAAGTCTGGCTTCTCTTTAATTTACCTGTTCTTTCTGTCTGTTAGAAACAGTTTTCATCTTCTGCTGCCTTCAGATGCTTCCTCAAACTCAACTGTTCCATTTGTAAAACCTGCTGATATTTCTGAATGCACCTGAAAGTAGCATCCTAAAGGCTGGAGCCACTGACCCCACACAGCCCTGATCTCTCCTAGACAGAGGATACACCTGAACAGGAGACACTGCAACTCCTGAAGAGTTGGGATATTTTGTTGTTCTCACTACAAACATAATCTTCAAAGTTCTGACTGTGTGAGCTTCACGTGGCTCCAATTCCTGTGTAGAATAAAGGTTCTGATCTGCACTTCTCTTTACTGTCTTTTCTCCTTTTTCTCCTGTTTTCCATCTGGTCACCCTCCTTTTCCCTCCTGTGTTGTTGCATGGCAATCTCAAACTTGAATCATTTTTTTATATTTACATGTTCTTGTTATTCATTTCTAAATCACTACAATTGCTTGTTTATTGCATTTATTTTCATTATCATTGTTCTACATCTTGGTTAATGTTACCTGCCTGACATCAGACCCCATAGACCCATTGGAAGACGACCTCTTCCACCTCTTTGATAAATACCCCACTCCCATGCCAGACACCAGCACTCCCATGATCCCTCCTGTTGGGGTCCAAGCTGTAGCTCTGTCCTCGGACTCTGTACGGATGTCGTGGGCCGACAACTCCATGACAAAGAACCAGAAGTCCTCTGAGGTCCGGTATTACTCTGTCAAGTGGAAGAGCAGCTACTCCACAAGTGGGAAATACAAGGTAAGCAGGAGAAGCTGATCTATGTTAGGGAGGATTCTGGATGTTAACTTTGAAAAACCGAGCAAACCTCCTTTATGATGTAACCTAAGGGTAGTAAAACAGCAGAAACAAAATCACTTATGGTGCATTTATGCAAATTCACGTCTCCTACCTCTCTTTTGACGCATTTCAAATTTACTGCTTAACGCCTTGGCGTTCCTGCTGCGGAGCAACCGCTGAAGTTGTTCTGGAATTCATCGTTGCTACATCATGGAAAACATGGATGATGTTGAGCGAGTAGATTGGGTTTACATGTTTTGGAGAGCTCTACAGAGGTGTCAGCAAGCACATGGCTGTGTTTGTTTTCACCAGATCTTTCAGAGTCTCTCTGGTTCTGTGTGCTGCACTTTTGCAGCGAGAGCTGCACCAGAGCGACGTTTCAAACGTTACTTCCGTCTGTTTGTGGTCCAGTTTGGACTTTGAATTAAATAAACTTAAACTTAACCCAAGAGGGGGGAAATAACAAAAAAACTGAGGGACCTTTTTATTATTGTCTTAATGAAAATAATAAAAACATCATAGGCCCATAAAGGTAGAGCGATCCTGCGTGCTACAATGGCACTCGCGTTGGCTCTCCGGGCTGCCAGCAGCTAACCACCGGCGAGCAAGCAGAGCGTGTTCCACTGCCCAGAGACCCGCAGTCTGGGCAGTAGACCTCACTAGATTAGATCTGCTGGGCACCTGGAGGGCAGCGATCGCTATCAGCTCTACTGGAGCCTGAGGAGGAGAGCTAACTTGTTCGCTAGATGAGCTCTGTAACACGCTGCCAATGTGTATCCCGCCCTCATCCAACAATAACTGGGACAGTTTCCAGGAACCTAGCAATCTCCGTGGGTTGAGAAAATGAATGGAAGATCGTGATGAAAATCTTCTCGTCGAGCCGCCATCTTGAATATTTCTTTCTACCCTATGATCTAGTCACTGAAAATGTTACGTGCCCAAAGCTGAGTCCCTGATTGGTTGACGAGCCGCGCTGTGGCAGATTGCATCTTTACATTGACTTAACATTAAAACTTTACGCCTCCGCCACACCGGCCACGCTCCATGTAGATGCACCATCAGACGTGTATGTCTAAGTGATTTTATGTATGTCAAAACAACATGAAATGAGATGTATGTGTTTGATTAAATGCTTAAGAGTTGGGTTTGTAAAATACCCACTATTGTGATGAATGTGGAACAAAACTAAGGAACTCCTGAACTTCCTCCACAGCACTCATGACTTCCTGTAAGATTCACGTTCATGTTTAGTCAGTTAAGTGTAACCTCAGAAAAAGATGGTGCTGTTATCTACAGTGCATCAAAATGTATGAGTTAATTCAATAACACTATTTATACAAGTCTTGTTAAGAATAAAAACAGCAGACGAGGCAGTTCCTGCAGCCCCTTTTAAGCAGTAACATTCAAAGGTGTGCTTCACTAAAACCTTGTTGGCTTTGCCACTATCAGTGTATTCAGAGAATCAAAGAGTCTGACAAGCCCACAAGAAATTATAATTTAGTTTTAGTGAGCACAAAATATTTTAAATCATTCTCAGATGAAAGAAACCACTTACATGGTTCACACAGGCCATTCTACTAAATGAATCAGATGACTTTTCCTGTCATATAATTCAGTTTTCTCAAGGAGACTTTTTTTGTCTCACCAGTCCCTGGAAATGAACATAAAAATGCAATAAAAGAAAAGTTCTGGTAATACACCCACTCTGCGGCGTTTTATAAACAGCAGGGCCGGTCACCAGGGAGGTGTCATTTTCTCAGTCTCAGTCTGAAAGGGAGGAATTTTCTTTGACTCTCATTAATTAAAAAAGAAAGAAAAGAAAAAAAAGTTGTGCAGCTGTTTCAGTTTGTGAAAGCCAGTGATTCTCAAAAGAAAATCCATTTTTAAAGTGAAAAAGTACATCCTCAGCTACAGAGCAGGTGTGCAGACAAATGTGAAAGTTTGTTTTCCATCTGTAATTAGAAGGTTTTGAGTCAGATGCAAACGGGTAAAGTTAAACCACAAGAGAATAAATGGATTCTAATTTGCACGAATGTGTTTTCAGTCTGCAGACACCACTGCTCTGAGCCACACCGTCACTGGCCTGAAACCAAACACCATGTATGAATTTGCTGTCATGGTCACCAAAGGTCGAAAGTCCAGCACCTGGAGCATGACGGCACACGCCACAACGTATGAAGCAGGTATGGTTCTCACCTCTCCTACTGAGCTGCAGCTTCAAATGATGAATCTGAGTGCAGTGAAGACAGAAAAACCAGCAGCATAATGAGGAGCTGGTGCTTGAGTGGGGGTCCAGCTTCTCCTGGAATCTGTTTTCTTCTTATGGAGTTTGGAGAGTAAACACTCCATGTTCAGGAAACTGACATGCTTAAAAAGTGACTTGTAGAGCTTTATTCTCTTCCTCCCCCCTGAACTGCAATTATTTTTAACAAGGACTTTAACAATGGGCAGAAATCACGTCTTGGTTCAGTGAAGAGTCGCTGCAAACTTCACTCTCCTCAGCAACAACACAACAACAGTCTGCAACAATGAAACCCACCGCAGACTGAAATCAAAATGTCAAGGTATCACTTTCAGGATGTATACAATCGTGTTTGCCGGATTTGTTACCCAATTAAGCGTGAACGGCATCATGCCACCGGCTCCCCAAGGCCCACTGGAATACATTGACATTCAGAGTGAACAGATGGAGTCCACTCGGTTTCTGCACAGATCTACCCACACACACTGACCTCACTTTACAGCCTAGTTCCAGCAGCAACTGCAGCTCCAAACTTACCCACGGGGTTCCAATAACCAGTTTTTCAACTAATTTTAACAGCAAGTCCCCCTCCAATGAAAATAATGTTTTTGGAGTTTTTAACATGTCAGTGTGTCATTTTTCTTCTGAAAGAGAACAAATGTAATAAGAAATCATTTAGTTTTTACATTTCCGAGTATTTCTCCTTTTAAATCTGTCAATCAAACTGTCACAGACAGACTCTGTTTGAATGAATAATCTTTTTATGTAGCAGCGGTGAAGATTTACCCTAGCAAGACACTGCTATCATAATCAAACAGGGGGGTCAGGGGCGGGGCTACTCAGCTCCACAAGCCACGCCCCCTCATAAGAGATTATGAAAACGGAGGCTTCAGATCAACACAAAAAATGGCTTTTTAAGACATTTAGGTTGTGGGATTTTGGGTAGCATCTTCATAATCGCAAACGTTTTTTTAAATAAAAAAATGTCCTAGGGAGACTTTACAAGGATCTCCACTTACAAAAATGAATAGTGGATAATCTGGACAAAAATGTAAATCTGGAAAAATCAGGTGTGAGCGTTGCGACCATTAAAAGCCCTGATCAATGGAGCAAAGACAGCACGATTTACCATGGCAACGGGAGCAAATGCCCGAGTTTTGTACTTCCGGCGACGTAAATTGATAAGTTCCTTCAAGCATATGCCGACTATAGGAGCACATTTTCTGCAAGAAAAGCAACACAGCTGCAGCGGTAGAACAGAGAGAAAATATCTGCAGTTATTTGAATCATTTCTAATAATGAATAAATAATGTCAGGAAGGTTATTTTGTCACTTGTTGAGTAAGGAATGGTTTTTGATCTGTTACTAATTTAACCAGTAATCTCTGTAATCGCATGAATGAGCAGTTTGGTAACCCCCCCCCACACACACGGATATCACTGCACGCTAAAAAAGAAACTGTAGCCGCATTTATTTAATTTTGATTCTCAAGACTTAAAAAATATTCGCCGATTCTTCTTTTTCTTTTTTAAGCATAAAAACACTTTCTGAAGCTGGGAATTGAACTCAGGCCTCCGCCGCGAGAGGCAGCGTTGCTGACAACAGAGATAACATTTGACGCAAACACAAGACGGTAGATGAGTTCAAACTCATTCCAGGTGTTTGACATTCAATCATTTCTATTAAGGGTTTAAGATGAGGAAAAGAAAACTCTGTATTTTTAATAGCAAGTCCCTGGAAAAACTCACTATTTATAATATCGCTCAAATAAAAATGAATTGGGAGACTCCAGTCAGTCGACTCGTGTCCTCCAAATCCTCTACCGACGTAAATAACATTTCCTCTGGATTAATCAGCCTCCTCTCTACATGA